>NW_026973669.1:0-30000 GCF_035594125.1 Scylla paramamosain
AAGCATTATTACAATTACCTTTAGGATTATAATGATGAATTATAATCAAATATTAGGTTTGACAAGCATTATTACAATTACTTTTAGGATTATAATGATGAATTATAATCAAATATTAGGTTTGACAAGCATTATTACAATTACCTTTAGGATTATAATGATGAATTAACATGGATTCAACTATTATGAGATCTATTTCATTGCTTGTTCTAAACATTACACTGAAGTGTCCTTTTATGAAATTATAAGATTCTGTTGCATGATCTCTAATGTTGGGCAGCTTTGGTGTGCTGCAGGTCTGTCATGTGCAGCACTAAAACTTGAAACTGACGGTACTGAAACACAAAGGCTTGTCCTCTACAACTAACAGACCTATAACTCACCCAAGTTGTTCAAACACTTTCCACTCTGCAGAGGAGCCACCGCTGAGACTTGGGTCCAGTACCGGTGCTCGTCCTCATCTTTATAAAGTGAGGTAGTTCTGTGAGACAGGGAAGGGTACTCACGGTGGTGAGTAGGGCCAGCACCCTGTAAGTCACGTCGGGGCTCTGCCAAGCCTCCTGCAGCAAGCTGGCAGGCAGTGGTGCACTGCTAGCCAGCAGCAGGCTGACGGTGTTTATGCGGTCGGTGGTGACAGCCAGTCTGAGGACGGAAAGGCCACACAGGAGCTCTATAGGCGCGCCCTTACACAGGAGGATGGACACCGCCTGCACGTCGTCCCAGCGACTGACTGTTGAGAGCAATTCCTCATGCAGTTCTTCAGGAAGCTTGTAGCTCTGCCGGAGAGAAAAGGGAAACCATGGTGCTGATTGTATCGCAATGAAAGGTATATAATATAATGTGATGTAATAATATAATAATGTCACAGTTTTCAGAAAGTTTCACTTGGTGGCGACATAAGTGTTCACTGGTGGCTGTGGCGATGTGTCAGTGTGTATTATTATGGCCTGTGTGTGTGTGTCTGTGATTTTTCATTTCTTATGTAGCGGGAACACAGGCCAAGGGTAACAAAAATCCAGCAAAATAAAAAAAGACCACTGAAATGCCGGTCCCCGAGTAAGATCCGAAGCGGTAGTCAAAAACTGAAGGATGACGAAAGTGTGCATGACGTGGAGCAGCTGAATGAAAAACTGGTTGAGGATGTGAGGGGTGCTGCTCAGAAACAGATAGAGTTTGTGAGAGTAGGTAGAAGAAAGAATGTATGTAAACCATGGTGGAATGATGAAATCAAAGCTGCTAGTAAGGAGCGAAAGAGAATGAGTAGAGATTGTAGATGGCTAAGGAAAAAGAGGCATGAAAGCAATGAGGCAGAGAATGAGTATCAGAATGCATGGGCAATGTATGTGAAACAGCAGTGTTTGACAAGACGAATGATAGTGAATGCTAAAGTGAAGAGTGAAAGGAGTGTGATTCAATCTTTAAGAGAGAAAGGTATGGAAGTTGGCCGTGAATGGTACAAGTTCATGAGAGGTAATAATATGTCAGGCAGTGTTGGTGTGGAGAGTCTAACAGTGGATGGTGTAGTTATAACAGAGAAGGAGGGAATCATGGAGGCAATCAAAGGGTTCTGGGAAGAAGGTGGGATAGGTGAGATGTTTAGTGTGAGGATGTTTGACACTGGAAAGGAAGAATGCAGATGAATTGGATGAAAGAATCAGCAGGGAGGAAGTGGAGAGCTGTGTGAGAAGGCAGAAGAATGGCAAGGCAGCAGGTTCAGATGATATACTGTATGAGCTCTACAAGAATGGTGGGGAGGTAGTGATTGATAGAATGACTGAATTATTCAACCGAGTGTGGAATGAAGAGAGAATGCCAAGAAAGTGGAATGAGAGCCGAGTGTGTCTGTTGCATAAGGGACGATTTAAGAGTAAGAATGAGTTGAAGAGCTACAGGCCAATTGCATTAGTGAATACAATAGGTAAAGTTTTTAGTGCAGTGTTGAATGAGAGACTGTGTAAATGGATTGAGAGAGCTTGAGTGCTGGTGAAGAACAGAATGGTTTTCGTGTGGATAGGAGAGCTGAGGACAATATGTTTGTGGTGAATGAAATGACTGAGAAGAAAAGAAGGATGGGGATAAATTGTACCTAGGTATTCTGGATATAGAGAAAGCTTATGATAGAGTGAACAAAGAAATGCTAGGTAGAGTCTTAGAAAAGATTGGATTGAGTGCAAAGATAGTTAACATAGTGCAAAGTATGTATGTGGACACAAGAGCTAGATACAGACTAGGAGACATAGAAACAGACTGGGTGAAGAGTGAGAGAGGAGTTAGGCAAGGCTGTATATTGTCACCAACCCCTTTTAGCCTGTATACAGAGGAGTTAGCAGCTAGAATGAGAAGATTGTATGTAGGGGTAAGTGTGGGGAATGATAAAGTATGTGTGCTTCTTTATGCAGATGATGTAGTTGTTATGAGTGAATCGGCAGATGAATTTCAAAGTTTGTTGGATGTTGTGGATGGTTATGGAAAAGACTTTGGAGTACGGTTTAGCAGTGAGAAAAGCAAAGTAATGATTGTGAATAGGTCAGAGGATGAAAGTAATGTGGTATGGAGGCTTGGAGAGAATGAGTTGAAACAGGTGCAAGAATACAAGTACTTAGGGATGTGGATGAGTCCTAGTGGGTGTGCAAAGGCAAAAAAATGAAAAGATAAGTATGGTAAACCAGTCGGTAGGTCGGTTGGGAAGCGCGGCAAGGATGAGAGCAAGTAAGTATGATGTGTTGAGAAGTGTGGAAGAGTGTGGCTGTGCCAAGTATAATGTATGGTATGGATGTGATTGCATGGAATGAAAGTGTAATTGATAAGTTTAGAAGTGGGCCAGAATAGAATAGCAAGGATGGCACTGAGTGCACCGAGGTACACAGCAGCTGAAGCCTTGAGAGGTGATATGGGATGGAGCACTTTTAGGGAAAGACTCACAAAAGCCACACTTAGGTACAAGATTAGGCTTGAGAGAATGAATGATGCAAGAATAGCATGGAAGGTGTACCTGTGGAATGAAAGTGGAAGCAAATGGAGGAAAAGGTGCATGAGAATGACAGACAGGAATGGATTGCAAGTTGTGTGGGCGATAAGAATGGCTGTGAGCAATCAAAATGTGCATGAATGGGTGGTAACAAGAGGAGGCAGAGTGGGAGCCGAATGGGATGTGAAAAAATGGAAGAATGAGATAGACAGAGAAGTGAAATATGCGGGACTGAATGAATGGAAGAATGAGATGGAAAGAAAGAAGACCCTGGAATGGTACATGGAGAAAGGGGCCCCGAGGCATGAAAAAGTGGTATGATGGAAGCCTGGGCGGTGATCTCTTCCGAGTGAGGGCACAGTGTATGGATGTGAATGCAAGGAGTTACAGGTGGTCTGAGTCCCGCAGCAAAGTGTGCCAGATGTGTGACATGGGAGAGGATGAGACGGTGGAACATGTGGTGCTGGAGTGTGTGAAGTATGCTAGAGACAGGAATGAGATGATGCAAGTGATACTGACTGAGTTAGGACATGATAGGAATGAAAGAGTGGAGAAGACAGGAAAAGAATGCATGGTGTTGTTGCTGGGACTGTGTAGAGAGGCGAATGAAAGGATGATTGAGGCGGTGAAAGAGTTTCTGGAGAGAATGTGGCGTGCCAGGTGTATGAACAATTAGGATAGAGGATGCTGTTCGTTTCTCTTTTTTTTGATCCTGAGCCACCAGTACCATCAAGATCGAGATCAAGACCAGGAATTTAAAAGAATCCCTGCTGTGTGTGTGTGAATGGAGAGGGACAAGGATGGTCCCAAAAAGCTACATGCCTAAGGATACCAAGAGGTGAGTATAGTAGCAAATAAGAGATGAAGGGGTACATAAATAAATGTTTACTCAATGCACTTCAAGGATGCAGTTGTCATTTTAAGAGGGTTATGAAATAGATAGTGCATTTGTTGAATCAGACACCACCTATACATATTCACTTCAGCTTTCATGACGGATCTCACTGGCTGGAGCTCCTCGTACTGAGTATTATGAAGTCCATATATATGTGTGTGTCACATACTGACACCAGCAACGATTTCTGAACATTTATTGGCTTTCTTTCCGACGTGTTAAGATTAGGTTAGTTAGAAAGTTAGGTTAGTTAGGTACGCCTGTGCTAATTACCGTCAACTACCGTCAATTGCCGTCAACTACCGTCAACTGCCGTCAACTACCGTCAACTGCCGTCAACTACCTCCTCCCTCCAACCCTCCCTATCCCCTCCCTCCCTACCGTCAACTATGGAGAGAGAGAGAGAGAGAGAGAGAGAGAGAGAGAGAGAGAGAGAGAGAGAGATAATAATATTATTATTATTATAACAACAATAATAATAATAATTACTATTATTATTATTATTATTATTATTATTATTATTATTATTATTATTATTATCATTATTATTACACACACCCACACCCAGACACACATGCACACACGCTTGTCGCCTTATCTCCCATCCCATCCCTCCTCCCTCCCTTCCTCCCAGTCCTTCCCTCCCCCCTCCCTGCTATCTCCCTCTTTCCTTTTCTCCAACTCCACCCTCCTCCCTCCCTGCTATCACACACACACACACACACACACACACAACTGCCGTCAACTACCTTCAACTATACCGTCAACTTTGACTACCGAAATTCTACTAAGGAGCGAAACGTTCAGGTATCAAACCATTCCCATGACAACTGACCTACCAGTGACGAGTTTACTTTTGTTTAGCCTTAGTGACCGCCACCATTTCACTTCAGCTACAATGGCTACTAGGAAGTCCACTCGAGCCAGACAGACAGGAGCCAAGGCTCCTGTCTGTCTGTCTGTAATCCTCACAATTGACGACAGTTGATGACAAGTGTTGAATTGTTAAATCATGAGGGAGGTGACAGTAGTTGACGGTAGTTGACGGCAGTTGACGGTAGTTGACGGCAGTTGACGGTAGTTGACGGTAATTAGCAGTGTCCGTAGGTAAGTTAGGTTTGGTTTGGTTAAGTCAGGTTAATTAGGTTGGTTGTTTAGGTTTGGTTTGGTTGAGTTAGGTTAATTAGGTAGGTTGGTTAGGTTTTGTTTTGCTAACTTAGGTTAGGTTAGGATGGTTGGCTAGGTTTGGTTTGTTTAAGTCAAGTTGAGTTAGTTAGGATGGTTGGTTAAGTCAGGTTAGGTGGGAAGGTTGGTTAGGTTTGGTTTAAGTCGGGTTAGGTTAGGAACCCCATGATGTCAGAAACTTATGTTAATGCTGCCAGTGAGCATTTTTTGTTTTTTTCTTTTAATTGTTTAGTTTTTATCAGGAGTGCTATTGTGAGCAACTGCTGTAAACTGTGAACTGCACAGTGTAGAGGAGTATTTACAGGGACAAAACCATTTTTTATGCTAAGTTTTGGTGCATTTTGACTAATCTGCAATTAATTTTTGTCATAAATTACTGTTCCTTATGGTGGACAGGTGGTAAAAATGAAAACTGAATGATTTGTGACAGGAAGTGAATGAAGATTTTAAAAAATCACATCAAAACTTACCTGGAAAAAAAAAAAGTCTTGTCCACCATATGGAGTTTGTAGGTAAATGGGAAATTTACTTTGGATTGTTTTTTCACGTAATGGGTTGATGAGTGACTGTGCAGCAGGTGAAATTCCTGGTAGGATGTGACAAAAGATGATGTGTACATGCAGAGTGTGTGTGTGGATAATATATGTTGTACAGGATTCACATGAAGACCAGGTGCACATTTTCATAAGCAGGTGTAGTTTCTTGGGCAAAGTGTTGCAGTAGATTGCTTGTATAAATATCTCTTTGCAAGGTTATTGGTTTCTAAGAAAGAAATTCACCTGGAAAAACAGCAAAATGCAGCAGTATGCCTAAAGATAAAACTACACGTACAAGTTTGGGATCTAAACTCTCACTATTTCCACCTCTCCTTCTCTGATGATTTTATGTCAAGTTCTGTGGTGCACAAATATTGAGTGTAGGTATGCATTTAGAGTAACTTTCTGGTTATTACATCTCCACTACATTTTCAGACGGTTCCAGTGAGTGAAAAACCTGAATGTAGCTTGTCAGAAACACACCCAGGTAGTCTGTGATGACTGTTTCCTTCTTGTTTTCTTTGGAGCAAGTGTCATCTTCTCAGTAATGCCGTCCCGTACGTGATGAGAGGCTATTTTCAATAGTTGTATTTTTTTGTCCCTGATTATATACATGTTTTAAAATGCAGTGTTTGCATCGTATGATGAGAAATTTTGGCAGTACTCATAGTTATATTGAAAAGTATTGGAATTATCTTGAGAGTTGCCGACTTAATACGGCGAGTACTGTTGTACCTAACCGTCATTCCTGTCTGGATGCGCGCTGGTGACGGTGCTTTCCTGAGGCACTGTGAAGCACGGCACAGTGGTCGGAGGTTGTGATTTGTAAAATAATGTATATCAAATGTTCGCTACATTTGAATATTGCCTCACGGTTTAGGTAAAATATGGAACTGTACAACACAGCTTGTCTACAGTTTGTTATTGTTGTTGTTTATTTACTTATTTTTTTTGTTTCTTCAGCATGTCATTCTCAGTGCATTGGAATTTGCTGAGATGGCAGTCCTTGAGATGGCAGTCCTGTACACGACAGCCACGGTGGTCACAGCAGTGGAACACTTGAAGGTGCATAGATGGCAGTCCTTGAGGTGGCAGTCCCACACACGACAGCCACGGTGGTCACAGCAGTGGGTCACTTGAAGGTGCATAGATGGCATCCTTGAGGTGGCAGTCCTGTACACGACAGCCACGGCGGTCACAGCAGTGGGACGCTTGAAGGTGCATAGGTGGCAGTCCTGTACACGACAGCCACGGCGGTCACAGCAGTGGGACACTTGAACGTACATAGGTGGCAGTCCTGTACACGACAGCCATGGCGGTCACAGCAGTGGGACACTTGAAGGTGCATAGATGGCAGTCCTTGAGGTGGCAGTCCTGTACATGACAGCATTGGCAGTCACAGCAGTGGGACACTTGAAGGTGCATAGGTGGCAGTCCTTGAGGTGGCAGTCCTGCACACGACAGCCACGGTGGTAACAGCAGTGGGACACTCGAAGGTGCATAGATGTATGTATACACACACCTTAATTGTTTATTACTTCTTAGTGTTTGCCATATTCCTTCCCATAAATAGTTGTTTAATAATTGTTTACCTTCAAATGCACAATGCAAACAAAATTGTGAGCACATACTCTAAACATCAAATAACTTGGAACATCTCATCCCACATTTCCCTTGCTGTATATTTACATGTTATATTTGTATAAGCAGTTATTTATTTTATCTTCCTTTTTTTTTTTTTTTTCTAAGGTTCATATTTTAATTTTGTCCCCAGTAGAACATGAAGCATCCAGGATTGATGCCTGAGTGGTCATGGACATGTCACAAGTACAGCTTCCACATTATGGGGAGAAATTAATTGTGTTATATCAAGTTATTATTTTATGATTTTAAAATAACAAAATGTTTGTAATATCACCATGTGATGTTTACTACTTGGTTATTTGTGGAGATGTTTACAGGACAAATTTTGGACGGCTGAAAACGAATGATGACACGATCACCCGGACCTTCCACCACATGTTAGCTGGGATGCCAGACAAGGTAATGTCTTACATTAATTTTTCACCTGTCTTGTGTGGTGAAGGCCAATGCCATATCATTGTGTGTGTGTGTGTGTGTGTGTGTGTGTGTGTGTGTGTGTGTGTGTGTATTTACCTAGTTGCATATTGCAGGTTCCAGCAGGGCTCATAGTGTCCTATCTCCATATCTATATTTATCCAGTATTTCCTTAAATTTATCTGCATTTGGTGTTATAACAACCTCTTCATTTAGGCTGTTCCAGATATCCACAGTCCTGTGTGGGAAACTGCTCTTGATGTCCCTCAAACACTGACTCTTCCGGATCTTTGAGTGTCCTCTCATCCGTCCAGCTTCATCTTCTTTCAGCACTGCCAGGTCCTGTTTGTCTATCCTCTCAGTGCGGTTAACCGTTTTATACATCGTTGTTAGATCTCCTCTTTCTCTTCTAACTTGCAAAGTTGGCAATCACATTTCTTTCATCCTTTCTCTGCACGTTAAGTCTTTTCTTTCAGCTTTGGTACCATCGTTGTAGCTGCCCACTGAATTCTTTCCAACTTCTTCATGTCCTTCTTCATATGCGGAGAACACACCACTATTGCATGTTCCAGCCTGGGACGTAGCATAGTGGCTATAATTTTTTTCATCTTAGTCTTGTCCATGTAATGAAATGCCACCCTAACATTTGTTAACATCCTGTACATCAAGCCAGGTATTTCACTTGTTCATTGTTCAGGGGTCAGGGTATATCTTGAATAACCACTCCTAGGTCTTTCTCCTCCTTGCTCTTCATTATTACTTCCTCCCACATTTTATAGTCCCATGCAGGTCTTTTACTCTTTCCCAGTTCCTTCATATGGCATTTGTTAGCATTCAATTCCAATTTCTACTTCTTGCTCCACCCATAAGTCTTGTCATATCTCTTCGCAGCTCCAAACAATCAGCATGGCTCTTTGTTACTCTTAACAATTTTGCATCACCAGCAAGCAGATTAAAATAACTGGTCAAACATTCCTGCATATCATTGATGTATATTTGGAACATAATGGGTGCTAACACTGACCCCTGTGGCACTCCGCTTGTTACATTACTCCATCTTGAACAGGTGTCACTGATCACAGTTCTCATTTCTCTATCCTTTAAGTAGTTTTTCATCTATTGTCACTTTTTCCCATTGGGCTTAAACATTTAATTGGGCTCCGGTTTTTATGTAAACACCAGGTCTGGCATAGATGGTTTCTCCTCCCCTCTGTATCCTTCCAACATTCCACATTCCAACTTCGGACAAATCGTTACAGTTAGTTTGTTTCCTCATCATTTCTTCATCCAAGTATGCGAATGCAATTCTTAAATTTCTTAACAAATTCATTGTTTCCCCAAAAATCTTGTTTATATGGTTATCAGCAGTCAGTGTGTCTGCTACTATCACTCCAAGGTCTTTCTCCTTTATTCTTTTTGCAATATAGTCATTTCCCAACTTATAATCACCAGATGGTCTTTTTTACTCTTCTCAAATTCCTGTCAGCTACATTTCTTTGCATTAAAATTAATTTCTCATTTACAGCTCCATTTTTTTTCTTTTTTCAGTTCGGTTCAAATCTTGTCGTAAAGCTTTCTGATCTTCCTCCGTTTCAATTTTTTTTTCATCAGTTTGGCATCATCCACAATTAAACTCATATGGCTGTTGATCCCTTCTGTCATATCATCAGTGTACACAGTGAAGATGACTGGAGCCAGTACAGAGCCTTGAGGTACTCCACTTGCTACTTTTCTCCAAGTATTTGATCTCTAATAACTGCTCTCATTTCTCTATTGCTTAGGGAGTCTTCCATCCACTTCAAGAGACCCCCTTTCACTCCACCAGTGTTTTTTTTTTATCTTCCACAGGAGTCTCTTATGTGGCAACTTGTCAAAGGCCTTTTCAAATCCAGGTAGATACCATCTACCCTTCAATTATGCTCCTGTACTGTGTCAATCAGTAAAAGCAAATCAAATTACTCGTACATGTTATCATGCCATTTTCTTCCAAAAAATGAATCCATCTATCTTTCACAATTCATTCACATATTTTTGCCACAAATGATGTTAATGATATTGGTCTATAATTCAGAGGGTCTTTTTTACACCCCCCCTTTAAATATTGGTGTAATACCAGCCTTTTTCCAGTCACTTGGTACCTTGCTCTCTTGTAATGAATGCTCTGCAATATGATGTATTTTGTCTGCCAATTGATTATTGCATCCCTTTAAAACACAGTTTGATACACCATCTGGTCCCTGTGCTTTATCTACTTCTAACATCTGCATCATTTCCTGTATTTCACTGATAGCTACATCAATTTCTTCAAGAGAGTTAACTGCTGCTCCTTCACTTTCTTGTAGTATAAATTCGCTTTCATTGGCGAAGACTGACTGAAAGGCATCACTCGTCACCGCTACCATATCCTCAGTCTTCATATTCTTTGCCATCTACTTCTAATTTTTCTATTATTTTCTTTCATTGTACTTTATTGTCAATATGTCTGTAGAACAGTTTTGGTTGGTCTTTGCATTTTTCTGTTATATCTATCTCGTATTTTCTATGCCCTTCTCCATATCTTCGCCTGTTCGTTTCTCTTTGTCTTGTACCCTGCCAACAAATTTTGTCTTCTTCCTCTCTTCCATTTCTTTGTAGCAGTATCTCTTCTCTTCCTCTTACTTTTGGTATACATCTTTGCACTCCATTATATATTTCAACAAATTCTTTCCATTTACTTTCCACTCCCCTTACTTCTTTAAACATAATCCAGTCAGTTTCTTCAAAGTATTTCTTAAGCTGATCAAATTTTCTTTTCTTATGATTGAATCTTCCAATCCTGTGGTTTCTTCTCCTTAATTCTTCTTTAAATTTCTTCAAGTTTAGTTCTGTTACTACGTGGTCACTTTTCCTATTGGACGTTTGTATTCCATTTTATCAGCAATTTCTGGTTCTTTAGTAAACACTAAATCTAGTCTTGGTGGTTCTTCATTTTCTTTGTATCTTGCATTTTCTCTAACCCAGTGGGTAAGTGTTTTTCTTTGCCAGTGTCAAGAGTCTGCATCCCCGTGACATGACCCCTCCCGTGGTTGTCAAATCTTCCCAGCAAACTTCCTTGCAGTTCGAATCTCCCAGCAGTACTAGCCTGTCATTCTTACTCATTATTCTGTCCAAAATCTTGTGTCTTCCAGTAGAGTATGATATTCATCTAAATCCCATGAGCTTGTCTTAGGTGGGATATATACCACAACAAAGGTCCTTAGACCATTTACTGCCCATTTCACCTTCACTTCAATCATTTCCTCGTGTCTTTCTCCAAAGAACACTTCTTTCACTTGTAGCTCTTTCCTTGTCAACATCATTACTCCATCACCCTGTTTATTTTTTTTTATTCTTCATCCACATATTGTACTTCTCTTCATCAATATTAACTGCAGTAACTTCATCACTTAATTTAAATTCAGTAACTACTATAATGTCAGACTTATTTTCCCTTAGGAAACCATTTAACTCTTCTTGTACTGATAATATCCCATTGACACTGGTGTATGCCACCTTTATCTCTTTCAACGCCTCTCCCTGTTTCCTGCAAACTACTTCTTTAGTTTCATGTCTACTGCTTTCCAGTAGAATTTCTTTTCCTCTTCTTCGGTTTGTTCCCCATTTTTTGCCTTTGCCTGATTCAACATATCGTTCATTTTCTTTCTTTCCTCTTCACTTAAGTCTCTTCTTATCCATATTTTGTTTAAAAGTAGTCTTTTTTTTTTTTTTTTTGATAGTTTCCAGGCACTAGACAGAACTGTTTCAGCTGCAATTTGAGACTTAAACCTAACTTTGATTGGCCTGTTACCTCCTTGCACATATTTGCAAATCCTTGTCACTTCTTCAGTCTCTTCCACTGTGCTGTCACTTTCCTCAACAGCTTGACTAATCACTTTCTTGACTGACTCTTTATCAAATTTCTCTCTCATATTTGATAGGTTTCACTTCATCCTTGACATCAAGCACTACCACACACTTTTTTTTTTTTTTTTACTGTGTCTCTAACTAACTTCTCTTTTTACTTGATTACTTTCACTACAGAATTTTCCATCTCTTCCTTCAACTGGATCTCCATAATGTCTTTGATATTCACCTTCTCCTCTTCCTGTTTTTTTGTCCAATCCTGTTGCCTTTTATTAATTTCGTTGATGTTTTGTGTATTTACATTTACTGTCCTAACACAGTCCTTAACTTTCTCTGCGTAACTGCCACAGCATTTCCTTAATTCACAATTTTTTCTTTCTAGAGAAGCTACCCTAACCGTCAATTCATGCACAGTTTTCTTGAGCATCAGACACTTTCTAAACATGGTCGTTCTTGCCATTTCCATTTCTTCTGGTCTAAAGCCTTGGAAGTCCTTCATACCTGGACTATTACGTACTTCTGACCAACTCTCCATTCCGTCTTCGTCTTCGTTGGCCATTTGTTTACACTCATCAGCTGTTCCACCTGTCGCTCCGGCACCACCACCCTCTGTCATTTCTCTTGTTTATTTATTTATTTATTTTTTTTTTTCATATACAGGGCGGGACAGTACATATAGTATAGCTCCATGCCTTAGGCCCTGGAGTTTGTGTTTATTCCAACTTCTATCTGGCAAAGTTGTATTTCTTCTGGAGCCCTCTCACAACACATCTGCTCAAGGCGTGCACCACATGGTGTGTGTGTGTGTGTGTGTGTGTGTGTGTTTGTGTGTGTGTGTGTGTGTGTGTGTGTAGCTGTTTGTGTGTGTGTGTGTGTGTGTGTGTGTGTGTGTGTGTGTGTGTGTGGGTGTATTTACCTAGTTGTGAAATACAAGACAAGAGCCACACTAGGCTAGTGCTATCCCGTCTCCATATCAACTTTTATCTAGATTTTCTTTAACTTTATGAATTGTCTTCACACACGGTCTCATCCTTAAGTTCATTCCACACTCTTATATTTTTGTGGGGGAAGCTATGTTTCTTGATGTCTTCTGCAAACACTCCTTCTCATTCCATGTCCTCTTGTGTCTCTCATATCTGGTATCAAGAGGTCTTCTCTGTCCAACTTTTCCATTCCTTCTAATATTCTATATATTGGTATCAAATCACCTCTTTCCCTCCTTTTTTCTAGTGTAGTCAGGTCCAATCTCTTCAACCTTTCCTCATAACTATACTCTCTTAAGCTAGCAGGGATTTTAGTTGCAGCTTTCTAGATTCTTTCTAACTTCCTTAACTTCCTTGTATTCTTTTTCAAACTTGGCAACCACACTAATGCTGCGTACTCCAGTCTCGGACGTATCATCGTTGTTATCATTTTATATATATATATATATATATATATATATATATATATATATATATATATATATATATATATATATATATATATATATATATATATATATATATATATATATATATATATATATATATTCATCAGTATAGGAGAATGCTATCTTGATGTTTCTCAGCAGAAAATATGTTTCTCCTATAATTTTGTTTATGTGTTTCCCAAATGATAAATTATTAGTAATAATTACTCCTAGGTTTTTTCTTCTGATCTTGTAGAGATTTCCTCATTCCCTAAGTAATAGTTGCCAACTAGTCTTTTCAAACTTTTTCCAAACCTCATCACACTACATTTTTTTTAGCATTAAACTCCATGTTCCACCTCAATGACTATTCATTAATCTTAATTAAATCCTGATTTAAAGCATTGCAATCCTCTTCATTTGTTACTTTCCTCATAATCTTAGCGTCATCAGCAAAAAGGTTCATGTAACTCTACACCTTCTGTCATATCACTTACATAAATTGCGAGCATAATAGGTGCAAGTACCGAATCTTGTGGGACGCCACTTATTACTGTTCTCCAGTTTGATCTGCTGCCTTTAATTACTGTCCTCATTTCTCTGTTTGTCAAAAGTCTGTCATCCACTTTATCAGTGATCCACTGAGTCCTCCAATCTTTTCCAGTTTCCATATTAGTCTTCTGTGTGGAACTTTATCGAATGCTTTTCTCAGATCTAAGTATATGCAGTCGGCCCATCCATCTCTTTCTTGCACTATATCTATTACTCTTGAGTAGAAACATCAAATTCGTAACACAAGATCTTTTTCTGAAACCAAACTGTTTCTTTGTTATCACCTTGTTGTCTTCTAGGTATTTCACCCATCTGTTCTTGATAATCTTTTCACAAATCTTCGCCACCACACTTGTGAGCGATACAGGTCTATAATTTTATGGATCTTCTTTACTTCTGGTCTTGTGGATTGGGGTAATATCCACCCGTTTCCAGTCTATGGGTACTCTACCTTTTACCTGGGTAGTGCTAATTAAATTGTGCAATGCTGAGACTAATTGTGAGCTACACTTTTTTTAAATCCAACTGGAGACACCATCAGGACCCATTGCTTTCCTTACATCCAGGTCTTCCAACATATTCTTTACTTCATCTACTGATGTTTTAATCTCCTTTAGGTCGGTCTCTTTTTATAACGCTGTCCTCTCACCTCTGAAATAAATTTCCTTAGTAAACACAGAGTGGAAGTATCTGTTAAACACTTCAGCTACCTCTTCTGGGTCATCCACTGTCCCTTCTCCAGCTTTTACTGTACTTATTTCATCTTTACTCTTTAATTTTCCACTAATGAATTTATAAAATAATTTTGGTCTTTACATTTCTCCACAACGTTGCTTTCAAAATTTTTCTGCTCATCTCTGCAAGTTTTGACATATTTGTTCCTCTTCCTTATATAATTGTTCCACAGCTCCAGTCTCTTGTTTTTCTTCCACATGTTCCATGCTTTTTCTTTCTCCAATCTAGCTGTTGCACATCTGTTGTACCAATCCTTTTTGAAAAGGCTCTCTGGTGATCTTTTGGGTACCAATTTCTCTACTCCCTTATTATAAATGTCCAGGAAAGCTGTCCACTTTTCCTTTGTCTTCCTTTTGAATAACTATGTTCCAATTCACTTCACTAAAATACTTCCTAAGTTCTCCAAAGTTAGTCTTGCTGTAGTTTAGCCATTCTCTTCTGTGGTCCTCTTTCCTTATACTGAGGTTATGATTCATAACTGTGAACTGAATCAGCACATGACTACTTTTTCCTGTTGGGTTTATGTATTTAAGGTCTGCTATTTCTTGTTCCTTGGTGAAAATTATATCAAGCCTTGAAGGTGATTCATTTCCCCTAAATCTTGTCATTTGGTGTCATTTGTAAACCACTGTGTCAGGAAATTTTCAATAGCCATGTCTAGTCTAGTAGCTTGTTCCCCCATGATGACTCCCTGCCTTCTGTGGTCCAGTTCTCCCCAGATATCTCTTTACAGTTAAATTCCCCCATCAGGAGTATATCGTCATTTTCCTCAAGCAGCTCTGCCAAACATGTCCTTGTGTCCTCAGGCATTTTCTTATATTAATCCTCTCTCCAAGAGTTGGAATAGGGGGGGAACATAAATGACCACAACGTTACGGTATCTTCCAATATTCTGTCAAACTTATTTTCAATACTTCTGCCTCCTCCACCCCATATGTGACAGATTCCACTAATAAATCCTTCCTAACTAGAAGCATCACACTTCCTCCCCATTTATTCTTTCTATTTCTCATCCATAGGTTATATTTTCCTTCACCAATATTTAATATATCCCCTTCACTTGCCAATTTAGTTTCAATGAATCCCATGATGTCCAGTTTCTCCTCTTTTAAATAGTCTTCTAGTTCCAACACTGCCGCCATTAGTCCATTTATGTTCGTGTATGCTACTTTTAGTCTTCCCTTTCCGCATTTACTTCCCTCATGTACCACTTTCTCAACCTCATGTCCATAACCCTCCAAAAGAACAGTTTTTTTCTCCACCTCTGATAGTTTTCCATTTTTTTCATTTGCTTCTTTTAGTTCATTTATAGTATCTCTCTCTTCTCTTGTTCTATCTTTTTTTATCCACACTTGTTTGCATTCTTCCACCTTGGCCAGTTTCCATGATTTACTCAGTGTTTCTTCAGCTGCCACTTGTGACCTAAACCTTATTTTCATAGGACTCTGTCCACCCTCAACATATCTACCCAATCTTTTAATTTCTTCGATCTCTCCAGTTAGCTCTTTTTCTTCTTGTAATGTCCCCACTAATTTTTCCACACATATCTTTTCCTTCTTTGTGTGTGTGTGTGTGTGTGTGTGTGTGTGTGTGTGTGTGTGTGTATATGTGTATGTGTGTGTAGCTGTGTGTGTGACAAAGGTTCATTCATGCAGAATACCTTGATATATATCTTCATTTGTTGTTTAATGCAGTATGTCTCTTTGAGTAACTTTTGCTTATTACTATACTGGTAACAGTAGAGTTTCTTATGAATATGTGTTGTCATTACATTTTAATATGATTTATTCTCAATAAGTAAATCATGGTTTCTCCTGTTCCTACAAGTGGTGATACTGGTGTCGCTTCCATGAGACACTTTGCCTGCAGATGGTGCACACATCACCAATTTATGTGTCTGTCACACCCATGTACATGTGCTAGTGGTTGTAATGCAGGCTTCTGTTGCCAGAGGCAAAACACATGGTAGTTTGAGGCAATGCTGAGCCATTACTTGCAGCTAAAACTAGCCAGGCTATATGAAAACTGTGGTCTCTCATAAAGCCCTCAACAGTCAGGTGACAGTGAGGGCTCTCCCGAGGCAAGTGTACACCGTGTGAATGTACACACTTGAAAGCCACCATGACTAACACATTGCCCATTCAGCAGGTGGCGTCCCTTTTCAGGTGCCCGCACAGTGTCCCATCACTGAGCAGCAGCTTGGGGCAGCAGGCCAGACACCACCACAGCCTTGCCCCAAGCCTGGTGACTGCTTTTATTTGCTTCACAATGTTGTAAGAATCTCATGCACTTTATATTTTTGCCTGGAACCATGCCAAGTCTGTTCTCCAACTAGCCAAAAACTCCTTCATTAACAGAAAATGTCAAAAGCTTTCAAGATCTAACTCCCCTCGTGATTTCTGGCATCTAGCCAAAAATATCTCCAATAACTTTGCTTCTTCTTCTTTCCCTCCTCTACTTCAACCAGATGGCACCACTGCTATCACATCTATTTCTAAAGCTGAACTCTTTGCTCAAACCTTTGCTAAAAACTCTACCTTGGACGATTCTGGGCTTGTTCCTCCCTCTCCTCCACCCTCTGACTACTTCATGCCACGTATTAAAATTCTTCGCAATGATGTTTTCCATGCCCTCGCTGGCCTAAACCCTCGGAAGGCTTATGGACCTGATGGGGTCCCTCCTATTGTTCTCCGAAACTGTGCCTCCGTGCTTGCACCTTGCCTAGTCAAACTCTTTCAGCTCTGTCTGTCAACATCTACCTTTCCTTCTTGCTGGAAGTTTGCCTACATTCAACCTGTTCCTAAATAGGGTGACCGCTCTAATCCCTCAAACTACCGTCCTATTGCTTTAATTTCCTGCTTATCTAAAGTTTTTGAATCTATCCTCAACAGGAAGATTCTTAAACATCTATCACTTCACAACCTTCTATCTGATCGCCAGTATGGGTTCCGTCAAGGCTGCTCTACTGGTGATCTTCTGGCTTTCCTTACTGAGTCTTGGTCATCCTCTTTTAGAGACTTTGGTGAAACTTTTGCTGTTTGCCTTGGACATATCAAAACCCTTTGATAGAGTCTGGCACAAAGCTTTGATTTCTAAACTACCCTCCTACGGTTTCTATCCTTCTCTCTGTAACTTCATCTCAAGTTTCCTTTCTGACCATTCTATTGCTGCTGTGGTAGACGGTCACTGTTCTTCTCCTAAATCTATTAACAGTGGTGTTCCTCAGGGTTCTGTCCTGTCACCCACTCTCTTCTTATTATTCATTAATGATCTAAACCAAACTTCTTGCCCTATCCACTCCTATGCTGATGATATCACCCTGCACTTTTCCACGTCTTTTCATAGACGTCCAACCCTTCAGGAGGTAAACATATCACGCAGGGAAGCCACAGAACGCCTCACTTCTGATCTTTCTAAAATTTCTGATTGGGGCAGAGCAAACTTGGTATTGTTCAATGCCTCAAAAACTCAATTCCTCCATCTATCAACTCAACACAACCTTCCAGACAACTATCCCCTCTTCTTCAATGACACTCAACTGTCCCCCTCTTCTACACTGAACATCCTCGGTCTGTCCTTTACTTATAATCTGAACTGGAAACTTCACATCTCATCTCTAGCTAAAACAGCTTCTATGACTTTAGGTGTTCTGAGACGTCTCCGCCAGTTTTTCTCACCCCCCCAGCTGCTAACTCTGTACAAGGGCCTTATCTGTCCATGTATGGAGTATGCTTCACATGTCTGGGGGGGTTCCACTCATACTGCTCTTCTAGACAGGGTGGAATCAAAAGCTTTTCGTCTCATCAACTCCTCTCCTCTAACTGACTGTCTTCAGCCTCTCTCTCACCACCGCAATGTTGCATATCTAGCTGTCTTCTACTGCTATTTTCATGCCAACTGCTCTTCTGATCTTGCTGACTGCATGCCTCCCCTCCTTCCGTGGCCTCGCTGCACAAGACTTTCTTCTTTCTCTCACCCCTATTCTGTCCACCTCTCTAATGCAAGAGTTAACCAG
Source organism: Scylla paramamosain (assembly GCF_035594125.1). NCBI lineage: Eukaryota > Metazoa > Arthropoda > Malacostraca > Decapoda > Portunidae > Scylla > Scylla paramamosain. Next base: position 18,238 of record NW_026973669.1, read on the forward strand.
TATTCTCAATCATTCATCCCTTTCTCTGGTAAACTCTGGAACTCCCTGCCTGCTTCTGTATTTCCACCTTCCTATGACTTGAATTCCTTCAAGAGGGAGGTTTCAAGACACTTATCGACCAATTTATGACCACTGCTGTGACCCTTTTATGGGACTGGCATTTCATTGGGCATTTTTTTGATTAGATTTTTGTTGCCCTTGGCCAGTATCCTTCCTACATAAAAAAAAAAAAGTGCTATAATTGTATATTTTATTGAGTTTTCCGCATCAGTTCACGTTTGTCTTTGAACCGTTGTTATAATGACCTGACCTTTGTTTTGTTTTATGTGGAAACACCACTTTCCAGAGGCAGCTACAAATGTGAATCTGGTATGTGAAAGACAAACTGGAATTTTTGAAGTTATGATAATTATCAACAAAACAGCTGAAATAATTATGAAATGTTTTCAGGGCTTAGAAAAATCAGGTTGCTGCAGAACATCATCAGCAAGCTCAAAAAACAAGGGATTGAGGTAGCAGACCCTGAAGAATCCACAGCAGCTGAAAACTCTATTTCTCCATATGCAAGCCCTGAAGTGCAGGAGTTTATCAGAGCACAGGTAATTAATGGCTTAGGAAATAAGAAGGGCAGAAGATGTGGGGGGCGGGCAAAGGAGGAGGTTTGCTCTGGCCTTGCGTTACCATAGTCCTAAGGCGTGTAGATTTTAAAGCTCTACTTTTTCACTCCCCAGCAGTTGCAGTCTTCACCTTTGGCTAAGGCAAACTTCCATTCAAGTAGGCAGGAGCAAACAAATTCTGACAGTCCTGAGGAAGAGAGTAGAGACTATGTCGAAGGAAGAGACTCTCTGTGGCATGCATTTCATGTAGTGACCGTGAGAGAATCTCTCCATTTTGACCCGGCCTCTGATTCCATCATTGGTACGAAGGATTTTGGAAACCGTGGCAAGAGTCTGAAGCAGGCAAACCATGCACTTGTGTTCATGGCTAAAGCGTTGGCCAGGCAGTGGAAAACGGTTAGGTTAGGTTAGATCCGGTTATGTTATGATAGATCAGGTCAGGTTAGGTCAGGTTAGGATTGTCTTATTTTAAGCTTTCGTCTCCATTCAAGTACAAAAAACGAGCACTTCTGCGTTCCCCGTCCATAAACCACGCTTTCCAACGAGTCCCCAAGGTCACAGGGGGACGACAGGAGAAGAGGCAGAGTGAAGTAATTCCGTCGTGTTTTGTGCTCAAAATCGTCCATAACATAAACAATCAATAACGAACATCACAGTTTTGTAGTTTGCAGTTTGGTCGTACTGTAGCAATTCATCCTCCTCAGGCATGGGTTGGTTAGGTTAGGTTATGCCTGCTTAGGATAGGTGGCTTAGGGTAGGCTAGGATAGCTTAGGTTAAAACCCTTCAGAGAATCTCTTGGGGCTGGTAGCAGAGCTCGGCTTGGAGAACACGTTGTGTTCACCTCCCAGCCCCTCCATACTGCCATCAGTCAGCATGTGGCTCAAGACTTGTCGTCAGGAGCAGGACTAAACAGCCGATTGTTTAAAGAATCACATCATGTTCATTTTTTCAAGTGTTGGGACGATGTGAGTTGTATACTTTGCTTTGCTGTGAATTGCATGTTTATATTTTTGATGAGTGCTTGCCTTCAAGTAGGACCTGATGCACTCAGTGTAAATACAAGACTGTGATTTTGTGACACCTGTGAGTACTTTCAACTACACTTATCAGTCTACCATCAGACTGCAGCACTGCTCATGCTAGCGAGGTGCTGCTTAAAGAGAGTAGCTGGGCAGTCAGGCGTGCATTTTACACTGGCTACACAGACACAAAAGCATTACTGGTGTTCACCTGACAGTCGCAGGGTGTCCACGGACTTGGACACACTGCGGGCCTACTGTCCACAGTAGGCCCAATGACAAGCTGAGGAGTGAACTTGTTTGCTCTGTGGAGATCCAGGGCAACCACAATCGTCCCCTTGGCTCTGCTGATGCCCTCAGTGAACCAAGGGTGTCCTCAGCTACACGAGAGGTGTTTGAGAGCCATTTGAACCAAGGTACACTAAAACCCTTAACTTATCATTATTATTATTATTATTATTATTATTATTATTATTATTATTATTATTATTATTATTATTATTATTATTATTTTCTATTATTAATTATTTTATTATTATTAATTCTCTATCTGTTTGTTATTTTCCTGTGAAAAGCAGCACTGGATAGGGATTGTGGGGGAGAGAGAGAGAGAGAGAGAGCAGGGTGAAGATAGAGGTGTTTCATTCCCCAAATGTTTCAACAAGCTGCCTTCACAGGGATCAAATTATCGCCGAAGAAGACAGCTTGAAAAAATACCGAGGAATGAAAGATCTGGTGCTTCACCCTGCTTCCTTGCAACCAACACGGTCCCCGTCCACTCGTGCAGCCTAGAGAAGCTGCCTGATGCTTTCCTGTTGGCTTGCAGCTAGTACAGAATGAAATACAGTTTGTGTTCTGAATTAGTGAGTTAGTGTTCAGCTAGCCACCTGTGTGGTTTCCTTCATGACAGTCACGTGTCTGCCACGTTAAATATTTTTGCCCTCTCTTTGAGAAATGTGCACACCAACTACTGAAATATTTTGCACTGCATTACAGTTAACTCAACAAAACGGGTTACCAAGCTTACAGCATAACCATTACCTGCAAGCTTACCACCTCATTAATATCTATAAGCACCTCTTGAAATTAAGCAGTACTTCATGTGTTTAACATGAATTTACAAACACAAATGTGAAGAAAGAAATACATCTTGATAAAGGATGCAAAATGTTGTAGACATCTGCCGAAACGATAATTACTCCCAGTGAGGTCTTAAGCACTGTTCAGGGGGTTCTGTGAACTTATCATTAAACCCAGCTGTGACCTCACTGAATGTTTCCCGATATGTCTCACAACACAAGGGGGCAGTCACAGCCTGCCCTCTAAAGACAACTCTCTTCCTCCACACAAAACTACAAGCACATAATAACACACACCCTTCACTCAAAAATTTCAAAATTATCATGGCGACTCCTACACCAGCCACGGAGTCCCCATCTGGGGAGGGGACCATAAATGTCCCCAGCTCGGACTGCCTAAGTGTTTTAACACCCCCCTCAACTTTTTCTTCATTAATTCCTGCAACATTTCCAGTCTAAGATCTATTTTCAATCTGTAGAACACCACCTCTCCTCTTCTAAACCTCATTTTCTTTTCCTCACTGAAACTCAGGTGTCTGAGGCAGCTGACAGTAGCCCCTTTTCTGTTCCCTCCTACTTTCTCTATCCTCATTTTCTATCCAAAGCTGGATGTTGAGTTTATGTGAACAATGACTTAACCTGCTCTCGTGCCCACGCTCTTGAATCTTCTGAGTTTTCCACCATCTGGCTACGACTACAGAGTCACTCTCAAACTAAATTTATTTTTGCTGTATATCTCTCACCTAACTCCTCTGAGTATAAGAAATTCTTTGACTGCTTAAATTCCAAAGTGGAGCACATTCTGACCCTCTTCCCTTTTGCAGAGATCTCCATTCTTGGAGACTTCAATGTTCACCACCAGCTTTGGTTTTCCTCTCCCTTCACTGACCATCCTGGTGAACTAGCCTTCGACCTAGAGCAATTGGTGCAACAACCTACTCGTATTCCTGATCAGTCTTGGAGATACGCTTAGCATTCTTGACCTTTTCCTGACCTCTACTCCTTCTGCTTATGCTGTCACCCTTTCTTCTCCGTTGGGCTCCTCCGATCACAATCTCATATTTGTATCTTGTCCTATCGCTCCAATCCCTCCTCCGGATCCCCCTAAGCGAAGGTGCCTCTGACATTTTGCCTCTGTTAGTTGGGGGGACCTGAGGAGGTATTTTGCTTATTTTCCTTGGAATGACTATTGCTTCCATGTCAGAGACCAGTCTTTGTGTGCTGAGCGCATAACAGAGGTGATAGTGTCTGGCATGAAGGCGTACATTCCTCACTCTTTTTCTCAACCTAAACCTTCCAGACCTTGTTCTCGTGCTATACATGATAGAGAGGTGGCCCACAAAAGGTACTTAAGCCTTCCATCACCAGAATCTCATGCACTTTATATTTCTGCCCGGAACCATGCCAAGTCTGTTCTCCAACTAGCCGAAAACTCCTTCATTAACAGAAAGTCTCAAGACCTTTCAAGATCTAACTCCCCTCGTGACTTCTGGCATCTAGCCAAAAATATCTCCAATAACTTTGCTTCGCTTTGCTTCGCTTTTGCTTTGCTCAGATCTTTGCTACAAACCCTACCTTGGACGATTCTGGGCTTGTTCCTCCCTCTCCTCCACCCTCTGACTACTTCATGCTACCTATTAAAATTCTTCATAATGATGTTTTCCATGCCCTTGCTGGCCTAAACCCTCGGAAGGCTTATGGACCTGATGGGGTCCCTCCTATTGTTCTCCGAAACAGCCCCTCCATGCTTGCACCTTGCCTAGTCAAACTCTTTCAGCTCTGTCTGTCAACATCTACCTTTCCTTCTTGCTGGAAGTTTGCCTACATTCAGCCTGTTCCTAAAAAGGGTGACTGTTCTAATCCCTCAAACTACTGTCCTATTGCTTTAATTTCCTGCCCATTTAAAGTTTTTGAATCTATCCTCAACAGGAAGATTCTTAAACATCTATCACTTCATAACCTTCTATCTGATCGCCAGTATGGGTTCCGTCAAGGCCGCTCTACTGGTGATCTTCTGGCTTTCCTTACTGAGTCTTGGTCATCCTCTTTTAGAGATTTTGGTGAAACTTTTGCTGTTGCCTTGGACATATCAAAAGATTTTGATAGAGTCTGGCACAAAGCTTTGATTTCCAAACTACCCTCCTATGGCTTCTATCCTTCTTTCTGTAACTTCATCTCAAGCTTCCTTTCTGACCATTCTATTGCTGCTGTGGTGGATGGTCACTGTTCTTCTAAATCTATTAATAGTGGTGTTCCTCAGGGTTTTGTCATGTCACCCACTCTGTTCTTATTGTTCATGAATGATCTTCTAAACCAAACTTCTTGTCCTATCCACTCCTACGCTGATGATACCACCCTGCACTTTTTCACGTCTTTTTATAGACATCCAACCCTTCAGGAAGTAAACGTTTCACGCAGGGAAGCCACAGTACGCTTGACTTCTGATCTTTATAAAATTTCTGATTGGGGCAGAGCAAACTTGGTGTAGTTCGATGTCTCAAAAACTCAATTCCTCCATCTATCGACTCGACACAACCTTCCAGACAACTATCCCCTCTTCTTCAATGACACTCAACTGTCCCCCTCTTCTACACTGAACATCCTCGGTCTGTCTTTTACTTATAATCTAAACTGGAAACTTCACATCTCATCTCTAGCTAAAACAGCTTCTATGACTTTAGGTGTTCTGAGACATCTCCACCAATTTTTCTCATCCCCACAGCTGCTAACTGTATACAAGGGCCTTATCCGTCCATGTATGGAGTATGCTTCACATGTCTGGGAGGTTCCACTCATACTGCTCTTCTAGACAGGATGGAATCAAAAGCTTTTCGTCTCATCAACTCCTCTCCTCTAACTGACTGTCTTCAGCCTCCCTCTCATCGCCACAATGTTGCATCTCTAACTGTCTTCTACTACTATTTTCATGCTAACTGCTCTTCTGATCTTGCTAACTGCATGCCTCCCCTCCTCCTGCGGCCTAGCTGCACAAGACTTTCTTCTTTCTCTCACCCCTATTCTGTCCACCTCTCTAACGCAAGAGTTAACCAGTATTCTCAATTATTCATCCCTTTCTCTGGTAAACTCTGGAACTCTCTGCCTGCTTCTGTATTTCCACCTTCCTATGACTTAAATTCCTTCAAGAGGGAGGTTTCAAGATACTTATCTTTCAATTTTTGACTACTGCTTTGGACCCTTTTATGGGACTGGCATTTCAGTGGGCATTTTTTTTTTTTTTTTGCGTCACATTCATATTGGTTAATGTTAGAAAAATGCTAAATATAATAAGCTCGCACACACACACACACACACACACACAGACACACACACCTGTACACAGTTGTGGTGCTGTAGTCCCTTAATCACTGAGTCATGCCCTTTCTGCCGTGCCAGGTCAGCGGGGGTCATGTTGTCAGGGGTGGTCACATGAGGGCTCACGCCGCGTCGCAGCAAAGCCTCCACAGCATCACTGGGGCTCCCGCACAGGGCCGCGGCATGGAGAGGCGTCAGGCCATCCTGGCTTAGCGCGTGACCATCAAAATCCTTTGGGATGTTGGCCATATCTGACATGTTGCCCTCCACCAGCATGGACAAGACTGTGTTGTGTAGGTGTTCATGCTGGACCCGCCACTCCCTCTGTGATGACAAACAGACACTGTTGCTGCCTACTTATGTCACCACCACTACCACCATTACCTTCACTACTACTACAAAATGACCACCACCACCACCAATACCATTACTATTAAATGACCACCACTATCACCATCACCACCACCACCACTACTACTCTTGACCAGCAGGGGCACAGGAAACGCAGGTAACAGTGCAGGTGTTTATTCACAGAAGGTGTGAACAGAAGGCTGGAGGTAGGTGATCTCCCGGCGCCAGGCCGCGCACTTCCACTTAACACTTATGACTGAAGCCTAGCTCGTTCACTCATACACGTATTCATGCCTCACACAAGTCTCGCTCATTCACTCGTTCACACAACTAGCTAACAACCACACACCTCCCCCGAGACATAAGGAAGATTCCTTATCTTTGTTATGGCTACCGTAACACATGAAACAAAGTTACAATGATTGAAGTACAGAAAACACGGTACATATACACAAAACAAACACAGCGTACAATGAACACGTACGACTAATCGTAGGTGCTACGGTGCCACCGCACCTGCAGTCGTCTCGGCTCCCTACGCTGTCGGCTGCTTCGACGCTCTGGTTGCTCTCGGCCACGGTGTACCCCGTTACCCTGATGCTCCGGGCTGCCGGGATGGTGGTGTTCCTCGTGACCCTGATGCTGAAGCGCTGCACCGCCATGAGCGGTGTGCTGCTCGACAGGAAGGGGAGCAAGAGGTCTGTGTGGGCGTAGGTGTCTTCTATTACGCCACATCACGCGACCGCTGCCCATCTTGATGAGGTAGTCTCTCCTTCGCCCAACAGCCACGATGACACCCAGGCGATCCCAGAGGCCTGTCGTGTGATCTTGAACGTCGACGTGGCCACCGAGGTGCAGGAGAGGAAGAGTACGGGCGGACGCGTCGTGGCGAAGTTTCGCTTTCTTCCTCAGTCGCTCTGCCTTGGCGTCGCACTCATCAGCAGCGCGCTGCCACTGCTGAGCGTATGAGCGATGATGAGCCGGGACACAGGACCTCATAGGATGACCGAAGAGGACTTGTGCTGGTGATCGCCCTTCCGCCCTCGGAGTGTTGCGCAGTTCCAGCAACCCGCGAGCGAACGCATCCTCGTCCAGGTGTCCCTGCTGTGTGGTCGTGAGGATCAGCTTCTTCACGGACTTGACCGCTGCCTCGGCGTGACCATTGGAGCGTGGATAATGAGGTGAAGATACACGATGCTCCACCCCCCATCGAGCCAGGAAGCGCCGTACCGATGAAGAAGTGAACTGCGGTCCACCGTCAGTCCTCAGGAGAACAGGCACGCCCGTGTCGGCGAACACACCCCGAAGGACACGAACGAGCTGATCAGCGGATGCTGGACGTGAGCATGCAGACACGTGAGGCCACCCAGACAAGCGATCTACATACACGAGGTATGTACGGCCTGCTGCGTGGAAGTAGTCTGCAGAAACTGACTCAAACACCCTGCTGGGTGTGTCCGTGTCCTGCCAGAGAGGTTCGTTGGCTTGGCTTGGTAGGAGTGGACGGCATAGTGAGCATCCAGAAACGACGTTCTCAACGTCTCTGTCCATACCAGGCCAGTACACCGTTTGTCGGGCCCGTCGCTTGGTGCGCTCCATCCCCTGATGACTGTCATGGAGTCGCTCTAGTGTTTCTCGGCGGAGGCTGTGAGGAATAAGAAGCCTCGGCCCGTAAACCACCAGGTCGTCGTCTACGGCCAGCAGACTGCGCACCGGCCAGTACGTACGCAAGCGGTGATCGAGGTCGTGGCAATGATCAGGGAAGCCCTCGATGATGACGTTCTTGAGCAAGCAGTACTCCCCGTCTCTTGCTGCTGCGGCACGTACCATTTCCACAGTCTGATCCTGGAGTGGTGCTAAGCGGACGCCGTCCTCATTGGTGGCAGATAACGCTGAGATGACCGCTGAGTGGAGAGGGTCGAGGTCACCAGAAGTAGCAGCATCCTCTTCCTCCACTGGGTCCTGTACTGGAGCACGTGAGAGGGCGTCGGGCACACAGTGTGTCGATCCCTTTTGCCAGCTTGCTGTGAAAGAATACTGAGCAAGCTTCTCCCTCATGCGCTGCAGCCGCAGGTTCTCTATTTCTCCCAACAACTTGCTATTGAGGAGAGGTATCAGCGGGCGGTGGTCGAGCACTAGATCGAAGTGAGGGAGTCCTTTCAGGTAGGTGCCACATTTCCTGACTGCCCAGACGATTGCAGCCATTTCCAACTCTATTACTGCATAGCGGCTCTCTGTGTCTGTAACAAATCTTGACCCGCATTGCACCATCTTCCACTGGTCACTGTGCTTCTGCAGGAGAACGAATCCAAATCCGTGCATCCTTGAGGCGTCAGTCTGTAGCATCGTTGGTAATGATGGGTCGAAGTATGCCAAGACAGGTGGGCTGACGAGACACTGTTTCACCTTCTCAAACGCCTCTTCATGGTTAGGAGACCAGCACCAACTGTTCTTCGGGCGTAAGAGATCTCTGAGGGGTTGTGCAGCTGCAGCCACAGCAGGAGAAAAGCTTCCAAGCTGGTTTGTAAGACCCATGAATGATCGTAAGTCGGTGATGTGCTGTGGTCGTGGGAAGTCAGAGATTGCCTTAACTTTCTTTGAGTCTGTCGTGTAGCCTTGTCCAGAAACAGAGTAACCACAGTAATCTACCACTCTTTCCGCGAATGTAAACTTCTGTGGGTTGAGAGTGATGCCGTGCTGGTCACACCGCCGCACAATCTGAATGACATGGGCTAAGTGCGCACTGTAGGTGGAGTCATAGGCCAGGATGTCGTCCACGATCTTGATGGTGTTAGGTATGTCGCCGAGAGCTTGGTCTCCTCGACGGTTATACTCGTCTCCAGACGAGACGAGACCCATAACCGCTCGCCGAAACTTGTACCGACCCCAAGGTGTTATGAAGCAGGTTAAATCCTGGTCTTCTTCTCTAATGGGGACTTGAAAATACCCCATCTTGGCATCAAGAGTGGTGAACCAAACTGCTCCGGTCCCGATCGAGGCGATGGCGTCATGAGGTGAGCGCACTGGATACACGGGCCTCTTCACGTAACGGTTGAGTCGTGTCAGGTCAACACACAGCCTTACACCAGATGTCTTTTTTGGGACAGGCACGATGGGGTGGCACCATGCCGTAGGGTAGTCCACACTCTCGATGATTCCCTTGTTAAGCAGCTCTTCCAACTGGCTCTTAATTTCTTCACGCCAATTGTAAGGGATTGTACGAGATGCTGTTACGGCGAAGGGTCGAGCGTCGTCTGTCAACTCGATGGCCATGGATCCACCAGCCATTGCACGTAAACCTTCCTTTGCTTCGAAGACGCTGGGAAAGGCCTTGATCACAGCAGCAGCGTGCCCCGCACGCTGCTGTGGCGTTGGGTCGTAGGAATGAGGCCAGCTGATCACTTCTGTGGGCGTAGATAGAGGTGGCTGCGAGGCGGTCGGGTACTTGATGGAGCTGTTGCCGGTGTGCTGTTCTTCCCTGCGTAGCGGTCGGATTTGAGCCGGAAAATCTTCGGGGAGGATTCCGAGAGCGATGGAATCGTACCAGCTAAGCAGCGCCCCCTTCACCTCCTTCACCACGCTCACAACAGTCTCAGCTTCCCTGTCGCCCAGTTGCAAGTGCGACGAGAAAGTTCCTACACAGGTGAGGGGGTGATTACCGGCAGCATAAAGTCCATCACCATCAGCGGGCGCCAAGCTGGAGGGCGGGATTCCAAGGAGTGTTGCCGTGTCGAGGCCAATAACGGTCGTTTCGGCCCCAGAGTCAGGAGTCCACGTAATCTTGTCTCTTCCAGCGGGATGTGTGGCGGTAATGAGCACCTGGGGCGCAGGTCGTGCCGTCACCGTCTTTGTGTATACGCCTGATAAGAGCTGGTATACACTGGCACTGGCTCCCCGCCTCGGGCCTGCACCGCGATGAGGAGAGACAGTTGAGGAACTCCTCGAAGCTCCTCGTCGTTTCCTCACTGTCTGCTGACATACACTCGCAAAATGCCCTCTTTTCCCGCAGTTACGACACACTTTATCTATTGCCTGGCATCCCCTTTTGTCACTGCGACAATCTTTGCCACAACGATAACAGCCCGTGGGGCTTGAGCCCCCGAAACTGCCCTTCCTGTAGTTCGAGACAGCGTTCACACCATGGCTCGAAGAGTGAGAGCCGCCCCTTAGTACTGCACTACACTGGTTAGCGCTCTCCGATGCTCTGCAAATATCTATGGCGTTTTCAAGGGTGAGTTTCTTGTTTTCCAGCATGCGTTTCAGAGCCACTTCGTCTCGTGTCCCAACGACAATTCTGTCACGCAGCTGATGGTTTATGCACTGGTCGCAAAAGTCACAGAAATTGGCGATTTCCTTAACAGCACATAAAAAGTCGTCAAAACCTTCTTGCGTTTCTTGCACGCGGGAGTAGAAGTCTCTTCTATCCATGATGATGTTGCGCTGGCTTCGCAGGTACTCACACATTGCATCGAGGATGGTTCTTAACTCCGCGTCTCTCGGTAAGCTTATCCCGTAGCGAAGTGTACGGGTCCACTCGTCGTCTAGGACAGCAGCGAGTGCCGCCCTCTGCTCAGCCAGGGAGAGACAGTCTATCCTGGCGAGGGTTACGTATCCTTCAAACTTATGGCGCCACGTGTCGAACTCACGTAAAGATGCTGACGCCGTTAAGTGAGGAATGATGGTGGCGGACGTCGGGAACCTCGCGCCCTGGGTAGACGTGCTGCGGGCTGTGGTTTCGCCTTCATTGCTCGCCGTGGTGCGACTGGGAGCTTGTGTCCCCACTCTCTCCAGCAGCTGGGTTAAACGCTCCTCGCGAGCCTGACTCTGCTCCGACTGTCGCGCTAGCAGGGCAGCCAGCGCCTCCAACTGCTTCTCCATTCTGCGCCGTACCCACTGCAGCCTTGTCCTTATCCTACTCACTGCGCCATGTTCGACTCTTGACCAGCAGGGGCACAGGAAACGCAGGTAACAGTGCAGGTGTTTATTCACAGAAGGTGTGAACAGAAGGCTGGAGGTAGGTGATCTCCCGGCGCCAGGCCGCGCACTTCCACTTAACACTTATGACTGAAGCCTAGCTCGTTCACTCATACACGTATTCATGCCTCACACAAGTCTCGCTCATTCACTCGTTCACACAACTAGCTAACAACCACACAACCACTACTACTACCATAAAATGACCACTACCACCACCACCACCACCCATACTATTACTATTAAATGACAGATACTTTCACCACCACCACCATCATTACCACCACTACTACTGTAAAATAACCACCACTATCACCACCACCACCACCATCACTACCACAACCATTACCTCCATCATAACTACATGAATGATCAAGAGAGAGAGAGATAAAAATAGTAACTAATTATAA
>NW_026973669.1:45000-47500 GCF_035594125.1 Scylla paramamosain
GCTGGTGGCCCTCCATTGCAGCAAAGTGTAGGGCTGTCCATCCTGTGTGTGTGTGTGTGTGTGTGTGTGTGTGTGTGTGTGTGTGTGTGTGTGTGAGGTGATAAGACTATATTACTATCACTTTTATTATTATTATTATTATTATTATTATTATTATTATTATTATTATTATTATTATTATTATTATTATTATATCTTATTTTTTATATTTTTATGTATATATTTGTTCGTCTGTTTGTTTCTTCGTGTCACACTCTGGTTTTATCACTCCTTCCTTCCTCCTACTCCTCTTCCACTTCCTCCTCCTCCTCCTCCTCCTCCTCCTCCTCCTCCTTATTCTCCTCCTCCTCCTCCTCCTCCTCCTCCTCCTTCTCTTCCTCTTCTTCCTCCTCCTCTTCCTCTTCTTCTTTTTCTTTTTCACTTTCCCCTTCCTCCTCCTCTTCCTCTTCCTCTTGAGGAAGAACAAAAAGAAGGAGGTGGAGGATAAGGAGAAGAAAAAGAAGAACAGGGGTAGGGGGAGGAAGAGGAAAAGGCATAGGAAGAGGAGAAGGAGGATAATTAACGTAAAATTGAATTGGAGTAAGAGGAGGAGGAAGGGGAAGAGGAGAATTAGGGTCAAAAAGAGGTGGAGTAGGAGGAGGAAGATGAGGATGCGGAAAAGGAGGAGGGAGTGGAGGAGTGAGATGAGAAGTAGTAGCAGAATCTTCTTTTCTTCCCTTTTTTTTCTTTTTCCTTTTGTTTCCTTCTTTTTCTTCTAGTAGGAGTAGTAATATAAGAAGTAACAGTAGTAGCAGTATTAGTTGTTGTAATGTAAGTGATATTAGAAGTAGCAGTTGTAGAAACTGTAAAAAAATTTAAATCTACATCTACAATTACCACCACCACCACCACCACCAGCACAGCCTCACCTCTACTGTTCATGGCTAGAGGGTTACCACGAAGGTCCAGCAGCGCCTTCACTGTATGGGCGTGGCCACGCTGGGCAGCCACCATCAGCGGTGTCCAGTCAGTGGTGCCTCCACCTTCTATGCTTAATCCCGCCTGCAGTAAGTGAGGTAACAGGTGGTCGTGGCCCTCGCTGGCAGCCAGAGTCAGCAGACTACATGACATCCCAGCATTAGTGGGGACGGTGACCTCAGACCGGGCACCCTTGTCGAGTGCTGACCTCACCCTTGTCTCGTCTCCTTCCTCTACAGCAATGACCAGTTCCTGTGTGTGTAATAATAATAAATAATAATAATAATAAACGGTTTATTATTTAGGCAGTTAACAAACTGAAAATGTACATAAGGGGGTGGGGAAAAATTTAACATTAATCCTAAAGGTAAGTCTGTGTGTGTGTAATAATAATAATAATAATAATAATAATAATAATGATAATAAACGGTTTATTCTTTAGGCAGTCAACAAACTGAAAATGTACATTGGGGGTGGGGAAATACTTGACATTAATCCTAAAGGTAAGTCAAATCTAGAAGAGACTATTGATTGATGGCTCGCACCATGGTGGGAATCGCACTGAGTCTGTACCGGTCCGTACGTGGCGCCTTTAGGGGCGTTATCTTATTGTGGTGTCTGGTGGCACGGGTAGGGCGAGGCGCGTCAGGCGGCAGCATGCTTCTGAGACGTGGATGATTCAGAAGTCCCCTTCCAAACTTCTCTAGAGCCTCACTGTACCTGGTGGATAGTCTGGACAGCTTCAGGGTGTTCAGGGCTTCTTCATAGGTGGTGTATGCAGGGCCAAGGATGACCCTGCACGCCCTTTTCTGCACACTCTCCAACTGTAGCTGTTGAGTTTGTGTGAGGGAGGAGGACCACGCTGGGGAGACGTACATGAGTTTGGGGAGGCGTACATGAGTTTGGGGAGGATGAAAGTAAGATACACCCCCCTTAACTCATCTGTCGGCGTCCCCAGCGACCTGAGTCTGCGCAGCATGTACAGCCTGTAGGTAGCTGATCTTATGGTGCTGGCGACATGCGGCTTCCAGGTCAGCTGGTCGTCCACCGTGACTCCGAGGAGCTTGGCACATCGGACCACCTGGAGGGGGTGAGGGCCCACTGAGAGCTGGGGAGGGGGCACTGGTACAGAGGAGGTACAGAAATGCATCACCACAGTTTTGTTGTGGTTGATGGTCATCCTGCTCTCCTCCGTCCACGTCTGCAGCCGCTCCAGGATCGCTTGCAGTGGCGAGTAGTCCGGGTTCTTGGTGGAAACTGGGACGCCCACGGTGCAGTCGTCCACATACTTCCAGCGATGGGGGGTGTCAGTGAGGGCGTCGTTAATGAGGAGGAGGAAGCATAGAGGACCCATCTTGGTCCCCTGGGGGACCCCACAAGTCAGCTGTTGGAAAGTAGAGACAGAGCCCTGATAGCGAACGGCCTGACGCCTCCCTGTGAGGAAGTCGGCTAGCCACGCTATCAGGTTAGGAGGGAGACCCAGACTCACTGCCTTGCTGATGACAACAGTGTGATCAACAAGATCAAAAGCCTTTTTGAAGTC
>NW_026973669.1:52500-60000 GCF_035594125.1 Scylla paramamosain
TATATATATATATATATATATATATATATATATATATTGAACTGTAAAACACCAACTCTCCTTTACTAAACACAACCTTCCAGGTGACTATTGTAAAAGTCACTAAGTAAATATAAGCAAGTGTACCTTTGAGGGAATTTTTTTTCTATAATGACTTATTTAATTTTTCTATACAGGATAAACTATTGAATCCTATTGTACGAGGATCAAATAACATCATGCTTGTTACACAGGATTTGAATGTAAGCACGTAGTTTTCATTGTACTTATTATTATTATTACAAAGCAAGATGTAAGCCATAACAAAGACGCTGCAAGTGATTACTCTTAGATTTAAGGTTTCGGCTTCCCCCTTGAAGGCAAAAAGGTATTTATCACGTTTTGTATTTTTATAATGCGTCTAGAATACACACATAAACAGAGAAGTGAATTATAGTGTGTGTATAGGCAAGAAACATTACCTGAAATGTGTGTGTGTGATTTGTTAGTAGCTACCTACGCAGTAAGATAATGAGGCATTATATCAATACCTTCAAAGAAGATTAGTGTTATGTAAGTAGTCATTGTGTGATTAGCTATTGATTGTAATGTATAACTTGCAGCTTTCACGCCCATGCAAGAGGCAAACGTGGTACAGAGGACCTAATAAAGACCCTTGTGATACAAGATAGTGTGTGTTCATTGGCCCACCACTAATAATTTGACACAAGTGTGATCCCGCGGTAAGAACCGCCACAACTATCCCCTTTTCTTCAGTGACACTCAACTGTCACCCTCTTCTATTTTGAACATCCTCGGTGAGTCCTTTACTAATAATCCTTTACTTATAATATAAACATCTCATCTCTTGTTAAAACAGCTTCTGAGAAGTTAGGTGTTCTGAGTCATCTCTGCCAGTTTTTTCTCCCCCACCCTCTCCCCCAGATGGTAACCGTACAGAGGCCTTATCCGTCCATGTAAGGAAAATGTTTCACATGTATGGGTGGGTTCCACTCTTACCGCTCTTCTAGATAGGGTGGAGTCCCAAGCATTTTGCCTTCTTAACTCCTCTCTTCTAATTGACTGTCTTCATCCTCTTTCTCATTGCTGCAATGTTGCATTTCATGCTATCCTCTACCACCATTGTCAAGCTAACTACTACTCTGACCTTGCCAGCTGCATGCCTCCCCTTCTCCCATGGCTTCACTACTACTTTCCTACTTTCTGTCACCTCTGTTTTGTCCACCTTTCTAATTCATTAGGTAACCAGTATTCCCAATCACTCATCCCTTTTTCTGGTGAACTCTGGAATTCCAAACCTGTTACTGTTTCCTCCTTCCTGTGACTTGGACTCTTTCAAGCAGGAGGCATTAAGACACTTATCCAATGTGGTGGTTGTTTTTTACCTCATTTTGGGTACTGCCATTCAAGTGGGTCTTTCTTTCTGGCAATTTTTTGCATGTTGCCGGTGTCCCTTAAAAAAAAAAAAAAAAAAAAAAAAAAAAAAATATATATATATATATATATATATATATATATATATATATATATATATATATATATATATATATATATATATATATATATATATATATATATATATATATATATATATATATATATATATATATATATATATATATATATGTTACGGCCATTTTGGAAAATTGGTCGTTTTACAAAATTGCCGGTCATTATGCAAAAAGACCAAATTCGTGGTCACATTGCAAAATGACCTAAATTTCTCAACATTTTGCAAAACGACCAAGATTTTGGTCAGTTTACAAAATAAACAGTATTTTTGTTGGTCCGTTTACAAAATCTCCATACAGTAAGCAGCCAGATGGAAAAAAAAGCGAGGGAATGATAAAACGTTACAGTTGCAGTACATAACCAATGAGTATGCTTAACTGTCCTTATTTTAGGTTCAGCTAATCATCTCACACACACACACACACACACACACACACACACACACACACACACACACACACACACAAAGTTCGAACCACTTCTTTTTGAACACACACACACACACACACACACACACACACACACACACACACACACACACACACACACACACACACACACACACATTTATCGCACAGCTGGATTTCCCCCTGAACTCATATGAGTATGTCACCCTTGTTAATCTTCGTTCAATCTCTGCTGGCCTCGCTGCCACTCTCTCCTGTAAATTATCTCTTATGATATTGGTTCATTTACTGGTTTGTCATTCACTCTTGTATGTGTAGGCGCCGTCATCGAAGGGCAGGTAAGATAGATTAGTTAGCTTGTGTAGAAAATAGAAATGACCAACGATAATTTTGTAAACTGACCAAAATCTTGGTCGTTTTGCAAACTGACCAACGATAATTTTGTAAGATAGATTAGTTAGCTTGTGTAGAAAATAGAAATGACCAACGATAATTTTGTAAACTGACCAAAATCTTGGTCGTTTTGCAAACTGACCAACGATAATTTTGTAAACTGACCAAAATCTTGGTCGTTTTGCAAAATGTTGAGAAATTTAGGTCATTTTGCAATGTGACCACGAATTTGGTCTTTTTGCATAATGACCGGCAATTTTGTAAAACGACCAATTTTCCAAAATGGCCGTAACATATATATATATATATGTATATATATATATATATATATATATATATATATATATATATATATATATATATATATATATATATATATATATATATATATATATATATATATATATATATAATTCTTCTCTTTCTCACTGAAATGCAAGTGTCTGAGGTAACTGACAGTAGCTCCTTCTCTGTTCCCTCCTACTTTCTGTATTCTCACTTTCAATGCAAAGCAGGATGTTGCATCTATGAGAACAACGGCCCAACCTGCTCTAGTGCCCTTGCTTTTAAATTTTCCAGATATCCTACCATCTGGTTACAACCGCAGAGTCACTCTCAAACTAAATTTATCTGAGATGTATACCTCTCACCTAACTCCTCTGACTTTAAGAAATTCTTTGATTTCTTGACTTCCAAAGTGTAGCACATTCTGACATTTGACTCTCTTCACTTTTGTGGAGATCTCCATTCTTGGGGACTTCAATGTTCACCACCAGCTTTGGCTTTCCTCTCCCTTCACTGACTATCCTGTTAAACTAGCCTTTAACTTTTCGATCCTCCACGACCTAGAGCAATGAGTGCAACTCTCTTCCTCCACACAAAACTACAAGCACCTAATAACACACACACCCTTCACTCCAAAAATTTTAAAATCATGGCGACTCCTACACCAGCCTCGGAGTCCCCATCTGGGGAGGGGACCATAAATGTCCCCAGGTCGGACTGCCTTTCCGTCGACGACCCTAAGTGTCTTGACACCCCCCTCAACTTTTTCTTCATTAACTTCTGCAACATTCGCGGTCTAAGATCTAATTTTCAATCTGTAGAACACCACCTCTCCTCTTCTAAACCTCATCTTCTTTTCCTCACTGAAACTCAGGTGTCTGAGGCAACTGACAGTAGCCCCTTTTCTGTTCCCTCCTACTTTCTCTATCCTCATTTTCGATCCAAAGCTGGATGCTGCGTTTATGTGCGCAATGACTTAACCTGCTCTCGTGCCCACGCTCTTGAATCTTCCGAGTTTTCCACCATCTGGCTACGACTACAGAGTCATTCTTATACTAAATTTATCTGTGCTGTATACCTCTCTCCTAACTCCTCTGACTATAAGAAATTCTTTGACTACTTAACTTCCAAAGTGGAGCACATTCTGACCCTCATCCCTTTTGCAGAGATCTCCATTCTTGGAGACTTCAATGTTCACCACCAGCTTTGGTTTTCCTCTCCCTTCACTGACCATCCTGGTGAACTAGCCTACAACTTTGCTATCCTCCATGACCTAGAGCAATTGGTGCAACACTCTACTCGTATTCCTGACCGTCTTGGAGATACGCCCAACATTCTTGACCTTTTCCTGACCTCTAATCCTTCTGCTTATGCTGTCACCCTTTCTTCTCCGTTGGGCTCCTCCGATCACAATCTCATATCTTTATCTTGTCCTATCACTCCAATCCCTCCTCAGGATCCCCCTAAGCGAAGGTGCCTCTGGCGTTTTGCCTCTGCTAGTTGGGGGACCTGAGGCGGTATTTTTCTGATTTTCCTTGGAATGACTACTGCTTCCGTGTCAGAGACCCGTCTTTGTGTGCTGAGCGCATAACAGAGGTGATAGTGTCTGGCATGGAGGCGTACATTCCTCACTCTTTTTCTCGTCCTAAACCTTCTAAACCTTGGTTTAACACAGCTTGTTCTCGTGCTATACATGATAGAGAGGTGGCCCACAAAAGGTACTTAAGCCTTCCTTCACCAGAATCTCATGCACTTTATATTTCTGCCCGGAACCATGCCAAGTCTGTTCTCCAACTAGCCAAAAACTCCTTCATTAACAGAAAATGTCAAAACCTTTCAAGATCTAACTCCCCTCGTGATTTCTGGCATCTAGCCAAAAATATCTCCAATAACTTTGCTTCTTCTTTTTTCCCTCCTCTACTTCAACCAGATGGCACCACTGCTATCACATCTATTTCTAAAGCTGAACTCTTTGCTCAAACCTTTGCTAAAAACTCTACCTTGGACGATTCTGGGCTTGTTCCTCCCTCTCCTCCACCCTCTGACTACTTCATGCCTCGTATTAAAATTCTTCGTAATGATGTTTTCCATGCCCTCGCTGGCCTAAACCCTCAGAAGGCTTATGGACCTGATGGGGTCCCTCCTATTGTTCTCCGAAACTGTGCCTCCGTGCTTGCACCTTGCCTAGTCAAACTCTTTCAGCTCTGTCTGTCAACATCTACCTTTCCTTCTTGCTGGAAGTTTGCCTACATTCAACCTGTTCCTAAAAAGGGTGACCGCTCTAATCCCTCAAACTACCGTCCTATTGCTTTAATTTCCTGCTTATCTAAAGTTTTTGAATCTATCCTCAACAGGAAGATTCTTAAACATCTATCACTTCACAACCTTCTATCTGATCACCAGTATGGGTTCCGTCAAGGCCGCTCTACTGGTGATCTTCTGGCTTTCCTTACTGAGTCTTGGTCATCCTCTTTTAGAGACTTTGGTGAAACTTTTGCTGTTGCCTTGGACATATCAAAAGCCTTTGATAGAGTCTGGCACAAAGCTTTGATTTCCAAACTACCCTCCTACGGTTTCTATCCTTCTCTCTGTAACTTCATCTCAAGTTTCCTTTCTGACCGTTCTATTGCTGCTGTGGTAGACGGTCACTGTTCTTCTCCTAAATCTATTAACAGTGGTGTTCCTCAGGGTTCTGTCCTGTCACCCACTCTCTTCTTATTATTCATTAATGATCTTCTAAACCAAACTTCTTGTCCTATCCACTCCTATGCTGATGATACCACCCTGCACTTTTCCACGTCTTTTCATAGACGTCCAACCCTTCAGGAGGTAAACATATCACGCAGGGAAGCCACAGAACGCCTGACTTCTGATCTTTCTAAAATTTCTGATTGGGGCAGAGCAAACTTGGTATTGTTCAATGCCTCAAAAACTCAATTCCTCCATCTATCAACTCGACACAATCTTCCAGACAACTATCCCCTCTTCTTCAATGACACTCAACTATCCCCCTCTTCTACACTGAACATCCTTGGTCTGTCCTTTACTTATAATCTGAACTGGAAACTTCACATCTCATCTCTAGCTAAAACAGCTTCTATGAAGTTAGGTGTTCTGAGACGTCTCCGCCAGTTTTTCTCACCCCCCCAGCTGCTAACTCTGTACAAGGGCCTTATCCGTCCATGTATGGAGTATGCTTCACATGTCTGGGGGGGTTCCACTCATACTGCTGTTCTAGACAGGGTGGAATCAAAAGCTTTTCGTCTCATCAACTCCTCTCCTCTAACTGACTGTCTTCAGCCTCTCTCTCACCGCCGCAATGTTGCATCTCTAGCTGTCTTCTACCGCTATTTTCATGCTAACTGCTCTTCTGATCTTGCTAACTGCATGCCTCCCCTCCTTCCGCGGCCTCGCTGCACAAGACTTTCATCTTTCTCTCACTCCTATTCTGTCCACCTCTCTAACGCAAGAGTTAACCAGTATTCTCAATCATTCATCCCTTTCTCTGGTAAACTCTGGAATTCCTTGCCTGCTTCTGTATTTCCACCTTCCTATGACTTGAATTCCTTCAAGAGGGAGGTTTCAAGACACTTATCCACCAATTTTTGACCACTGCTTTGACCCTTTTAGGGACTGGCATTTCAGTGGGCATTTTTTTTTATTAGATTTTTGTTGCCCTTGGCCAGTATCCTTCCTACATAAAAAAAAAAAAAAAAAAACCCTACTGGTATTCCTGACCGTCCAGGAACATTCTTGATCTTTTCCTAACCTCTAATCTTTCTGCTTATGCTGTCACCCTATCTTCTCTGTTGGTATCCTCCGATCACACACTCATATTTGTGTCTTGTCCTATCATTCCAGTCCTTCCTCAGAATCCCCCAAAGCAGAGGTGCCTTTGGCGTCTTGTCTCTGCTTGTTTGGGTGACCTGAGGAGGTATTATGCTGGTTTTTCATGGAATGATTACTTCTTTCGTGTCAGAGATCCGTTTATGTGTGCTGAACGGATAACAGAGGTGATAGTGCCTGGCACTAAACCTTCCAAACCTTGGTTTAACACAGACTGTTCTCTTGCTATACATGGCAAACGAGGAGAAAAAAAGAATTTTTGAGCCTGAATCTCATGCACTTTGCATTTCTGGACAGAATCATGCTCAATATGTTCTCCAAAAACTTCATCATTAAAATATTGCAAAGTCTAACTTCTCTCGTGACCTCTAATATCTAGCAAAAAAAAAAAAAAGATAATAATAATAATAATAATAATAATTATAATAAAGATAAATAGTAAAAATAAATAAATAAAAAAATAAATAAAAATCAGTAATATCTTTGCTTTTTTATTTTTCCCTCCTCTGTTTCAAACTGATAACACCATTGCCATCTCATCTATCTCTGAAGCTGAACTCTTTGCTCAAACCTTTGCTAAAAAAAATCTTTATTCGACGACTCATGGCTTCTTCCTCTCTGTTCTCCACCCTCCGATTACTTCATGCTGCCCATTAAGATTATTTGCAGTGATGTTTTCCATGCACTCGCTGGTCTTAATCTTCGGAAGGTCTATGTACCTGATAGGATTTCTCTTTTTATTCTCCGAAACTGTGCCTCCGTGGTTGCACCTTGCCCAGCCAAATTCTTACAGATTTCTCTTTCGGCATCTTCCTTTCCTTCTTGCTGGGAGTTTGCTTACGTTCAGTCTGTTCCCAAAAAAGGATGACCGTTGTAATCCCTCAAACTACCGTCTTATTGCATTGAGGATAGACTCAAAATTTTAAGTTTTGAGTCTATCCTGAACAAGAAGATTCTTAGGTCCATACCGAGAGTTGTGTAGGCCAAGGCGTGGACCCTCTCTTCGACCATCAAGGAAAAGCCTTCGTGTGTGCCTTAAATCCGTACCAAGAGTCAC
>NW_026973669.1:65000-107500 GCF_035594125.1 Scylla paramamosain
GAGTTGATGAGACGAAAAGCTTTTGATTCCACCCTGTCTAGAAGAACAGTATGAGTGGAACCCCCCCAGACATGTGAAGCATACTCCATACATGGACGGATAAGCCCCTTGTACAGAGTTAGCAGCTGGTGGGGTGAGAAAAACTGGCGGAGACGTCTCAGAACACCTAACTTCATAGAAGCTGTTTTAGCTAGAGGTGAGATGTGAAGTTTCCAGTTCAGATTATAAGTAAAGGACAGACCGAGGATGTTCAGTGTAGAAGAGGGGGACAGTTGAGTGTCATTGAAGAAGAGGGGATAGTTGTCTGGAAGGTTGTGTCGAGTTGATAGATGGAGGAATTGAGTTTTTGAGGCATTGAACAATGGAGGAATTGAGTTTTTGAGGCATTGAACAGAGCAAACAAGTTTGCTCTGCCCCAATCAGAAATTTTAGAAAGATCAGAAGTCAGGCGTTCTGTGGCTTCCCTGCGTGCTATGTTTACCTCCTGAAGGGTTGGACGTCTATGAAAAGACGTGGAAAAGTGCAGGGTGGTATCATCAGCATAGGAGTGGATAGGACAAGAAGTTTGGTTTAGAAGATCATTAATGAATAATAAGAAGAGAGTGGGTGACAGGACAGAACCCTGAGGAACACCACTGTTAGATTTAGGAGAAGAACAGTGACCGTCTACCACAGCAGCAATAGAACGGTCAGAAAGGAAACTTGAGATGAAGTTACAGAGAGAAGGATAGAAACCGTAGGAGGGTAGTTTGGAAATCAAAGCTTTGTGCCAGACTCTATCAAAGGCTTTTGATATGTCCAAGGCAACAGCAAAAGTTTCACCAAAATCTCTAAAAGAGGATGACCAAAACTCAGTAAGGAAAGCCAGAAGATCACCAGTAGAGCGGCCTTGACGGAACCCATACTGGCGATCAGATAGAAGGTTGTGAAGTGATAGATGTTTAAGAATCTTCCTGTTGAGGATAGATTAAAAAACTTTAGATAAGCAGGAAATTAAAGCAATAGGACGGTAGTTTGAGGGATTAGAGCGGTCACCCTTTTTAGGAACAGGTTGAATGTAGGCAAACTTCCAGCAAAAAGCAAAGGTAGATGTTGACAGACAGAGCTGAAAGAGTTTGACTAGGCAAGGTGCAAGCACGGAGGCACAGTTTCGGAGAACAATAGGAGGGGCCCCATCAGGTCCATAAGCCTTCTGAGGGTTTAGGCCAGCGAGGGCATGGAAAACATCATTGCGAAGAATTTTAATACGTGGCATGAAGTAGTCAGAGGGTGGAGGAGAGGGAGGAACAAGCCCAGAATCATCCAAGGTAGGGTTTTTAGCAAAGGTTTGAGCAAAGAGTTCAGCTTTAGAAATAGATGTGATAGCAGTGGTGCCATCTGGTTGAAGTAGAGGAGGGAAAGAAGAAGCAAAATTATTGGAGATATTTTTGGCTAGATGCCAGAAGTCATGAAGGGAGTTAGATCTTCATAGGTTTTGACATTTTCTGTTAATGAAGGAGTTTTTGGCTAGTTGGAGAACAGACTTGGCATGGTTCCAAGCAGAAGTATAAAGTGCATGAGATTCTGGTGAAGGAAGGCTTAAGTACCTTTTGTGGGCCACCTCTCTATCATGTATAGCACCAGAACAAGCTGTGTTAAACCAAGGTTTAGAAGGTTTAGGACGAGAAAAAGAGTGAGGAATGTACGCCTCCATGCCAGACACTATCACCTCTGTTATGCGCTCAGCACACAAAGACGGGTCTTTGACACGGAAGCAGTTGTCATTCCAAGGAAAATCAGCAAAATACCTCCTCAGGTTCCCCCAACTAGCAGAGGCAAAACGCCAGAGGCACCTTCGCTTAGAGGGATCCTGAGGAGGGATTGGAGTGATAGGACAAGATAAAGATATGAGATTGTGATCGGAGGAGCCCAACGGAGAAGAAAGGGTGACAGCATAAGCAGAAGGATTAGAGGTCAGGAAAAGGTCAAGAATGTTGGGCGTATCTCCAAGACGGTCAGGAATACGAGTATGGTGTTGCACCAATTGCTCTAGATCATGGAGGATAGCAAAGTTATAGGCTAGTTCACCAGGATGGTCAGTGAAGGGAGAGGAAAGCCAAAGCTGGTGGTGAACATTGAAGTCTCCAAGAATGGAGATCTCTGCAAAAGGGAAGAGGGTCAGAATGTGCTCCACTTTGGAAGTTAAGTAGTCAAAGAATTTCTTATAGTCAGAGGAGTTAGGAGAGAGGTATACAGCACAGATAAATTTAGTATGAGAATGACTCTGTAGTCGTAGTCAGATGGTGGAAAACTCGGAAGATTCAAGAGCGTGGGCACGAGAGCAGGTTAAGTCATTGCGCACATAAACGCAGCATCCAGCTTTGGATCGAAAATGAGGATAGAGAAAGTAGGAGGGAACAGAAAAGGGACTACTGTCAGTTGCCTCAGACACCTGAGTTTCAGTGAGGAAAAGAAGATGAGATTTAGAAGAGGAGAGGTGGTGTTCTACAGATTGAAAATTAGATCTTAGACCGCGAGTGTTGCAGAAGTTAATAAAGAAAATGTTGAGGGGGGTGTCAAGACACTTAGGGTCGTCGACGGAAAGGCAGTCCGACCTGGGGACATTTATGGTCCCCTCCCCAGATGGGGACTCCGAGGTTGGTGTAGGAGTCGCCATGATTTTAAATTTTTTGAGTGAAGGGTGTGTGTGTTATTAGGTGCTTGTAATTTTGTGTGAAGGTAGAGAGTTGTCTTTCATAAATCACTGTTATATACTGTTACGATCGCTACTTACTTACGATCGTACGATCCCGGTTATCTTTCCAAGAAAGTGGACAGTACACTGATCCTGGAAAGTTTTAAAGGTCTGGATTTTTAAAGGCTTCGAATGCCTACCCGACCTATCCGAAATCGCCAGAATTACACCCTCTCACTCTGCCCTTACCTTGACACAGCACACCTGGAATCACCTCTAATACCAGATCAATGTTGGAGGATAGAAAACACGATTATTCTATGTTATAACCATGTATATATATATATATATATATATATATATATATATATATATATATATATATATATATATATATATATATATATATATATATATATATATATATATATATATATATATATATATATATATATATATATATATATATATATATATATATATATATATATATATATATATATATATATATATATATATATATATATACATACATATATTGATACTAATGATAATTCACAAAAAACATGAGGTAGTACACGTTAATACATGACGTTCTCATCACTTCACACAACACCACAACCCGTTTACACCTCCACCGCCCACTGAATTATTTCCCTCAGCCGCCGGAATTTACTCAGACGCCATCACCGCGTCCCCAAATGATAATTCCCATATTTTCTCTCCTCACACCTCACAAGACACGACGTCCCTGAGAGACGCTTCCTCTCCGTTCTACCTCACGACCTAAGGCGGTCTGCCTTCCCCTCCTTGGAATGTGTTGTTGCCCACTCAAGCTCCCCTCGTTTCAACATATTTCCACCTCAAATATGTTTCCTCCCTTATACATACAAAGATATAGAGAACTTAAATTATGAAGAGAATAATACTACAAAATACAAAATAATACTATAAAAATTAGTAAATAAGCCTTACACTAAATTATAACCAATAATAAGGCTAATGTCCGCAAGGCAGGTAACTGGAACACGGGGGACACTAAGAAAACGTGTTCCTTTTCAAGGTAAACTCGGCCAGTAACATGACAATACATGCTAATTGTATAAAACGTCACACCTGAAATCCAAATAAAAACATACATAGCGATGAAAACAGAAAGAAAAAGGAGCACACTGAAAAACAAAAGAAAGGATATTGAAAACACAAACAACACAAACAAATTTACCGCAAGTCCCTTGCTGTGCACAGAACCCAACCAGTCCCAATAGGCGGACAACAGACAGGCTGTTCAAAGAGATGTACCATCTCACCCCTCCGGATCAGGGAAACGGCATTGTAAAAACACCCAAGTGACACACACACACACACACACACACACACACACACACAGACAGACACACACACACACACACACACACACACACACACACACACACACACACAGACAGACACACACACACACACACACACACACACACACACACACACACACAGACAGACACACACACACACACACACACACACACACACACACACACACACACACACACACACACACACACACACACACACATCTGTCCTTTATAAGTAAACGACAAACCGAGGATATTCAGAGTAGAAGAGGATGACACTCAAGTGTCCCCCTCTTCTACACTGAACATCCTCGGTGTGTCACATCTCATCTCTACCTAAAACAGCTTCTATGAAGTTAGGTGTTCTGAGATATCTCCGCCAGTTTTTCTCACCCCCCCCCTCCGGCTGCTAACTTAATTTCATTTATTCTTATTTTTTTTTTTATTTAATTGATTGATTGCTTATTTCTCAGAATAGCATTTTTTTTTTTACAGAGAAGTAGCATTACATAATTAATCGGGCACTAGCCTGCTGAGCCGAGGCTCCCTAGCAGACAGAGGAGTGATATACATATAAATGCAACTTATATAGAGGGCAGGGCAACAATATAAATCATAAGGAACAGTAGAAAATAAATAATATTATTGCACCATTTTTTAGGAGCTAATATCCTTAAGATAAGTTATGTTTGTAAAAAGTTACATCAATCAAATGTATAAAAAATGCTAAAACTCTATTACAGATCTTAGTTTTGACTTAGAATATTAAATAGGAACTTTTTCATTTTACTTTTGAAAAAAAAAATGTATATATATATATATATATATATATATATATATATATATATATATATATATATATATATATATATATATATATATATATATATATATATATATATATATATATTATCAGGCAATACGTTTCATACTTCAGGACCAACACAGTGTATGGAAAACTGTATACAGACTAGTTCTTGCTTGTGGGCAAAAGAGATTAAGATGATTTCCTCGGGTACCTTGGCTATGGTGGAATACATTAAATATTATGTTATTAGGATCATTACCATTAACATTTTTATATATGGTCAGCGTTATGAAATATTTCTTTAAGAGGTCGAAAGTTAGTATATTTAAGTCATAAACAGTAAGTCGGTGGAGTCATATTTACCTTTGAAGGCAATGGTTTTTACTATTTTCCTTTGTGCTACATAGACATCATTCACAACCGTAGGCCAAGTACAGCCCCAGATCGATGAACAGTTAATAAGGTACAGATAACATAATGAATAATATAAGCTGTGTAAGGCTTCACTTGTAACATTGTACCTAATTCTGAATAAAATTCCACAAGTTTTTGATAAGTTTGAACACACTGACTGTACATGTTTTTTCCAATTTAAATTTTCACCAATAATAACTCCTAAGAATTTTGTAGATTCAGCTCACAACCTGCATAGGAAACTATTACGAAATTACTGACAACAGAGTGGCTTTGAAACAATATGAAGTTAGTTTTATTAATGTTTACTGTTAATTTATTTGCGGTTACCCATTTCAATATGTTATGCAATTCTTGATTTAATTTTACATTTAAGTTACACAAAACATTATCTGTTAGGAGGCGGCTTTTATCATCGGCAAATAGAACATAACTAGGCATATCACTAGCATTACATATATCATTGATGTATACCATAAATAATATAGGACTTAATATAGAACCTTGTGGCACACCTTTAATAATAGTTATTTTCTTAATATAGAACCTTGTGGCACACCTTTAATAATAGTTTTTTTTTTTTATTTGACATGTAATTCTTCTAAAATACAAACTGTTTCCTACCTGACAGGTAACACCTTTAATAATAGTTTTTTTTTTTATTTGACATGTAATTCTTCTAAAATACAAACTGTTTCCTACCTGACAGGTAACTAGCAAACTGTTTTAGTGGTAATCCTCTAACTCTAATGTTTTCTAGCTTATCTAATAATATGATCAATAGAGTCAAATACTTTACTCAAACAAAAAAAAACCCTATTGCATGGTTCTTTCTCTCCATATTCTTGTATATTTCGCTTGTAAACTTCAGTATTGCTGTTTCTGTGGATTTATTTTTGCGGAATCCAAATTGATTGTTTGATACCAGGGTGAAAGATTCTAGAAATACTGTCAGTCGCTTTCCTATTGCTTTTTCAAATATTTTGTACAAGGACCTTATCCGTCCATGTCTGGGGGGGTTCCACTCATACTGCTCTTCTAGACAGGGTGTCGTCTCATCAACTCCTCTTCTCTAACTGACTGTCTTCAGCCTCTCTCTCACCGCCGCAATGTTGCATATCTAGCTGTCTTCTACCGCTATTTTCATGCTAACTGCTCTTCTGATTTTGCTAACTGCATGCCTCCCCTCCTCCCGCGGCCTCGCTGCAAAAGACTTTCTTCTTTATCTCACCCCTATTCTGTCCACCTCTCTAACGCAAGAGTTAACCAGTATTCTCAATCATTCATTCCCTTCTCTGGTAAACTCTGGAGCTCCTTACCTGCTTCTGTATTTCCACTTTCCTATAACTTGAATTCCTTCAAGAGGGAGGCTTCAAGACACTTATCCTTCAATTTTTGACTACCACCTTGGACCCTTTTCTGGGACTGGCATCTCAGTGGACTTTTTTTTTTAATTTGATTTTTGTTGCCCTTGGCCAGTGTCCCTCCTACACAAAAAAAAACAAAAACACTCAAACACACACACACACACACACACACACACACACAGACACACACACACACATACACACACACACTCACACACACACACACACACACACACACACACACACACACACACACACACACACACACACACACCGTGTAGTGTAGAGATTAGCACGCTCGGCTCACAACCAAAAAGGCCTGGGTTTGAATCCCGGGTGCGGCGGGGCAAATGGGCGAACCTCTTAATGTGTAGCCCCTGTTCACCTAGCACCAAGTAGGTATGAGATGTAACCTGAGGGGTTGTGACCTCGCTGTCCCGGTGTGTGGTGTGTCAGTGGTTTCAGTCCTACCCGAAAGATCTGCCACTATCAGCTCTCAGCTCTTTCCGTATGGGAATGGCTGGCTGGGTGACCAGCAGACGACAGTACGTGAATCACACACACACACACACACACACACACACACACACACACACACACACACACACACACACACAAACCAACATGGACATACGCACACACACACATACACAAAGACATGGACACACACACACAGACACACACACACACACACACACACACACACACACACACACACACACACACACACACACACACACACACACACACACACACAAACACAGGAGGAGGCAGTACACAGGAGGAGACAGTAGGCACCTGCCGAAACGATAATTACTCCCAGTGAGGTCTAAAGCACTGGATCAGGGGGCGCTGTGAATTTATCACTAAACCCAGCTGTGACCTCACTGAACGTTTCCCTTTGTGTGTCACAACACACAAAGCCTGCCCTCTAAAGACAACTCTCTTCCTCCACACAAAACTACAAGCACCTAATAACAAACACACCCTTCACTCAAAATTTCAAAATTATCATGGCGACTCCTACACCAGACTCGGAGTCCCCATCTGGGGAGGGGACCACAAATGTCCCCAGGTCTGACAACAACCCTAAGTGTGTTGACACCCCCTCTCAACTTTTTCTTCGTTAACTTCTGCAACATTCGAGGTCTAAGATCTAATTTTCAATCTGTAGAACACCACCTCTCCTCTTCTAAACCTCGTCTTCTTTTCCTCACTGAAACTCAGGTGTCTGAGGAAACTGACAGTAGCCCCTTTTCTGTGCCCTCCTACTTTCTCTATCCTCATTTTTTATCCAAACCTGGAGGTAGCGTTAATGTGCGCAATGACTTAACCTGCTCTCTTGCCCACGCTCTTCAATCTTCTGAGTTTTTCATCATCTGACTACGACTACAGAGTCACTCTCAAACTAAATTTATCTGTGCTGTATACCTCTCACATAACTCCTCTGACTATAAGAAATTCTTTGACCATTTAACTTCCAAAGTGGAGCACATTCTGACTCTCTTCCCTTTTGCAGAGATCTCCACTCTTGGAGACTTCAATGTTCACCACCAGCTTTGGCTTTCCTCTCCCTTCACTGACCATCCTGGTGAACTAGCCTTCAATTTTGCTATCCTCCACGACCTAGAGCAATTGATGCAACATCCTACTCGTATTCCTGACCGTCTTTGAGATACGCCCAACATTCTTGACCTTTTCCTGACCTCTAATCCTTCTGCTGATGTTGTCACCCTCTCTTCTCTGTTGGGCTCCTCCGATCACAATCTCATATCTGTATTTTGTCCTATCGCTCCAATTTCTCCTCAGGATCCCCCTAAGCGAAGGTGCCTTTGGGGTTTTGCCTCTGCTAGTTTGGGGGACCTGAGGAGGTATCTTGCTGATTTTCCTTGGAATGACTACTGCTTCCGTGTCAGAGACCCGTCTTTGTGTGCTGAGCGCATAACAGAGCTGATAGTGTCTGGCATGGAGGCGTACATTCCTCACTCTTTTTCTCGACCTAAACCTTCCAAACCTTGTTTAACACAGCTTGTTCTCGTGCTATACATGATAGAGAGGTGGCCCACAAAAGGTACTTAAGCATTCAATCACCAGAATCTCATGCACTTTATATTTCTGCCCGGAACCATGCCAAGTCTGTTCTCCAACTAGCCAAAACTCCTTCATTAATAGAGTGTCAAAATCTTTCAAGATCTAACTCCCCTCGTGACTTCTGGCATCTAGCCAAAAATATCTCCAATAACTTTGCTTCTTCTTCTTTCCCTCCTTTATTTCAACTAGAGACACCACTGCTATCACATCTATTTCTAAAGCTGAACTCTTCGCTCAAATCCTTGCTAAAACTCTACCTTGGACGATTCTGGACTTGTTCCTCCTTCTCCACCACCCTCTGACTACTTTGTGCTACCTATTAAAATTCTTTGCAATGATGTTTTCCATGCCGTCGCTGGCCTAACCCCTCGGAAGGGACCAGTCTGGACCTGATGGGGTCCCTCCTATTGTTGTCCGAAACTGTGCTTCCGTGCTTGCACCTTGTCTAGCCAAACTCTCTCAACTATGTCTGTCAGCATCTGGCTTTCCTTGTTGCTGGAAGTTTGCCTACATTCAGCATGTTCCTAAAAAGAGTGACCATTCTAATCCCTCAAACTACCGTCCTATCGCTTTAATTCCCTGCCTATCTAATGTTTTTAAATCTATCCTCAACAGGAAGATTCCTAAACATCTATTACTTCACAACCTTCTATCTGATCGCCAGTATGGGTTCCGTCAAGGCCGCTCTACTGGTTATCTTCTGGCTTTCCTTACTGAGTCTTGGTCATCCTCTTTTAGAGATTTTGGTAAAACGTTTGTTGTTGCATTTGACATATCTGGCACAAAACATTGATTTCCAAACTATCCTCCTACGGCTTCTATCCTCTCTGTAACCTCATCCCAAGTATCCTTTCTGACCGTTCTATTGCTTCTGTGGTAGACGGTCACTGTTCTTTTCCTAAATCAGTGGTGTTCCTCAGGGTTCTGTCCTGTCATTCACATTCTTATTCATCAATGACCTTCTAATTCAAACTTCTTGTCCTGTCCACTCCCATGCTGATGATACCACCCTGCACTTTTCCACGTCTTTTCATAAACGTCCAATCCTTTATTTAGGAAGTAAACATTTCACGCAGGGAAGCCACAGAACGCCTGACTTTTGATCTTTCTAAAATTTCTGATTGGGTAGAACAAACTTGGTATTGTTCAATGCCTCAAAAACTCAATTCCTTCATCTATCAACTCGACATAACCTTCCAGACAACTATGCTGTCTTCTTTAATGACATTCAGCTGTCCCCCTCTTCTGCACTGAACATCCTTGGTCTGTCCTTTACTTATAATCTGAACTGGAAACTTCACATCTCATCTCTAGCTAAAACAACTTCTATGAAGTTAGGTGTTTTGAGACGTCTCCGCCAGTTTTTCTCAACCCCCCCCCCAACATGCTAACTCTGTACAAGGCCCTTATCCGTCCATGTATGGAATATGCTTCACATGTCTGGGGGGTTCCACTCATACCGCTCTTCTAGACAAGGTGGAATCAAAAGCTTTTCGTCTCATCAACTCCTCTCCTATAACTGACTGTCTTCAGCCTCTCTCTCACCGCCGCAATGTTGCATCTCTAGCTGTCTTCTACCGCTATTTTCGTGCTAACTGCTCTTCTGATCTTGCTAACTGCATGCCTCCCCTCCTCCCGCGGCCTCGCTGCACAAGATTTTCTTTTTCCTCTCACCCCTATTCTGTCCACCTTTCTAATGCAAGAGTTAACAAGTATTCTCACTCATTCATCCCTTTCTCTGGTAAACTCTGGAACTCCCTGCCTGCTTCTGTATTTCCACCTTCCCATGACTTGAATTCCTTCAAGAGGGAGGTTCCAAGACACTTATTCTTCAATTTTTGACTGCTACTTTCGAACCTTTTCTGGGACCGGCATCTCAGCGGACTTTTTTTTTTTTATTGGATTTTTGTTGCCCTTGGCCAGTGTCCCTCCTACATAAAAAAAAAAAAAGTAACACACCACCAACCTTCCTTCACAAACGATGCAGCCCGCTAATATTTGAGGCTCTATTTTAAAATCAACACAAAAATTTAATTTCTAAACAGCCTAAGTAAGTATATTATCTAAAGACGTACAGGTGCGTGGGTATATGCTTAGGTGTTTGAGAACGGTACAGCCTGCAGACACTGAGACACATATACTGACAGAAGACGAGCCAGCGACACCAGTCTCTGTTTGTTGTTGTCCGTCAGCCGAGATTTGACACATGAACAAGACACGTTCGGTGAGTCACAACATCCCGCACCCCACCACCCCCTACATCTCTCTCTCTCTCTCTCTCTCTCTCTCTCTCTCTCTCTCTCTCTCTCTCTCTCTCTCTCTCTCATGAAACTGTATCTCAGTAGATTTCTCTGTAGGTTTGAACGAAAATCCGGTAGATTTGACCTTATTTTCGAAATCATTCGGTATATCGGTAGATCCATCAAATATCCAGTAGATCTATCAGTTTATCGGTAGATCTGGCAACACTGGGCCTTGACTAACGAGCCGGGGAGGGAAGGACCTCGCTCCTGCTCATCCCCTGGCTCTACCACAGCCACGCCCCTTACCACACTCTGCCACTTTCTCTACCTATGCGCATATCATCTCGCTCACGCCCGTGCCATACCGGGACACGCCCACAAGCATCATCACCTATTCACATCTCTGCAACTAGTCTGTCATAATCTCTTAATCCCTTACACATTCTGTCTCTCTCTCTCTCTCTCTCTCTCTCTCTCTCTCTCTCTCTCTCTCTCTCTCTCTCTCTCTCTCTCTCTCTCTCTCTCTCTACTTACCCAAAACGGTTGTCAGCCTACAGCACACCTGCTTCCCTCATGTGACACCACAACACACACTCACATGAGAATGCACTAGAAAACGACGTGTAACCTGTATCAAGTCTTTCAACCTACTGCTTGAGTGCATAACAGGAAAACTCTGTGTGTGTGTGTGTGTGTGTGTGTGTGTGTGTGTGTGTGTGTGTTGTAAGGTATAAGAAAGATAATGAATATGGAAAACATTATTAAATATATAGTGAAGAGACAAGTAAGAATAATAGATGCAATGAGAGAGAGAGAGAGAGAGAGAGAGAGAGAGAGAGAGAGAGAGAGAGAGAGAGAGAGGATGTGGTGAAAGTTGCCAGCGATATACATATAACCATATATTAAACCTTTGGGTCCTTGCACAGCTGAATTAGAATGAGAAGGAGGAGGAGGAGGAGGAGGAGGAAGCTCAGGCAAAATTGCAGAGGAGGCGAATTTTTTTTATTTGCGCTGAAATTCTGTTCACACACACACACACACACACACACACACACACACACACACACACACACACACACACAGAAGCGCGCGCGCGCGCGCGATTTCCGGACATGACATCTCTCTTTATTTTTCGTTAAAATTTTTCTTTTTTTTCATTCAATAAGTAAATGTTAGCGGACCTTCATTAATAGAAAACCGAGAAAAGGTAATAGAGAAGGAGGAGGAAGAAGAGGGGGAAAACTTCCTTCGCCTCCATTTCTTATTCCTCCTTGTGCCTACTGTAGATACTGAGTCATGAGAAACGCATCTCTCGTGCTTGTGTGTGTGTGTGTGTGTGTGTGTGTGTGTGTGTGTGTGTAACTAACCAGACTCCGCCTACCCGCCTACCGTCTGTCCCTGCATACAACTGTACTCTTTATCAGAACAGAAAAGGCACTTTGACAGTATCTTTTGTTGACCTAAGTGATCAACTGCTAACACTACTTGTAATGAAAATGGCTACAAAAATACATGGCAGGCGTTCATCGTGACAAGTGTAGTAAGTGGAAGTTTAAAAGTCCAAAAATGACCTTGGACCCTGACACCGCTTTGTGCTCCCGTCTTGACACCCTCCATCAGGACCTCGCTCTACCCCCCCACCCAACCCCCAGCCACATCACCATTACTGCATCACAATCACCATCACCAAAAAGAACATCATCATCATCAGCAGCAGCACTACCACCACCGCCACCACCACCACAACCACTACCTCTATCACCAT
Organism: Scylla paramamosain; assembly: GCF_035594125.1. Taxonomy (NCBI): domain Eukaryota; kingdom Metazoa; phylum Arthropoda; class Malacostraca; order Decapoda; family Portunidae; genus Scylla; species Scylla paramamosain. The sequence continues at coordinate 77,715 of NW_026973669.1, forward strand.
CACCAAACATCATCATCATCAAGATCACCACCACACTGCACCACACTGCACCACACTGCACCACACCACACCAAACCACACTGCATCGCACCACACCACACCACACCACACCACACTGCCCCACCACACTGCATCACACTGCACCCACCACACCACACCACACTGTATCACACTGTACCACACTGCACCACATCACACCAAACTGTACCACAACACACCACACTGCACCACTGCACCACACCACACCACACCACACTGCACCGGATCACACCACACCACACCACACTGAACCACACCACACTATAATGCACCAAACCACACTGCACCATACCACACTACACCGCATTGCACCACACCACACCACAACACCACATCACTCTGTACCACACTATATCACACAACACCACACAACACCACACCACTCTCCACTACACTGCACCACACAACACTCTCCCACACCACACCATGCTCCCCCATACCACACCACACCACACAACACTGCACCACGCCACACCACACTGCTTCACTCTACACCACACAACACTGTATCACACCATACCATACCACACTGCATTACACCACACCACACTGCACCACACTGCACTACACTGCACCACACCACACTGTACCACACCATACCACACTGAGTCACACCACACCACATTCCACCACACTGCACAGCAACACACTACACTTCACCAACACACCACACCATACCACACCTCACCACACCTCACCACACTGTCACACCACATCACATCACACTTCAGCACACCACGCCTCACCACACCACACCACATCACACCACACTACACCACACCACACTGCACAACATCACACCACACCACACTGTACTGCACAACACCACAACGCACTGAGATGTCTCCGCCAGCTTTTCTCACCTCCCCAGCTGTTGATTGTACAAGGGTCTTATCCGTCCATGTATGGAGTATGCTTCACATGTCTGGGGGGGCTCCACTCATACCGCTCTTTTAGACAGGGTGAAATCAAAACCTTTTCGTCTCATCAACTTCTCTCCTCAACTAACTGGCTTCAGCCTCTCTCTCATAGAAACAGTGTTGCATCTCTAGCTGTTTTCTACCGCTATTTTCATGCTAACTGCTCTTCTGTTCATGCTAACTGCATGCCTCCCCTCCTCCCGCAGCCTCGCTGCATAAGACTTTCTTCTTTCTCACCCCTATTCTGTCCACCTCTCTAATGCAAGAGTTAACCAGTATTCTCAAGCATTCATTCCTTTTCCTAGTAGACTGGAACTCCCTGCCTGCTTCTGTATTTCCACCTTCCTACGACTTAAATTCCTTCAAGAGGGAAGTTTCAAGACACTCTGTGCCTTCATTTTTTTACTCAGACTTCGGACCCTATTCGCTAACTGGCATCGTAGTGAGCTTTATTTTTTTCTTGGATTTGTGTTGCCCTTGGCCGGTGTCCCTCCTACGCAAAAAAAAAAAAAAAAAAGAAAAAAAAACCCCACGTAATCAAACACTACACCACACACTAGTCAGCCAGCAGCAGTGTAGAGGATTACACAGGCCAACAACCACATCACACAGCACACCACACACCGGCCAGTCACCCAGCAGCAGTGTACAGGATAACACAAGCCAACAAGTACTTCATACATCACACTACACTGCACACCACACACCAGCCAGTCACCCAGCAGCAGTGTACAGGATAACACAAGCCAACAAGTGCATCACACACCACACTACACTGCACACCACACACCAGCCAGTCACCCAGCAGCAGTGTACAGGATAACACAAGCCAACAAGTGCATCACACACCACACTACACTGCACACCACACACCAGCCAGTCACCCAGCAGCAGTGTACAGGATAGTACAGGATAGTACAGGATAGTGGATGGGATTACACAGTCCAGCAAGCACAGCACACACCACACTGTCGTGGTCCAAGATACTGTATGGATTTGGTACATAAAGGCTACTGGAAAACTCACAAACATTTTCATATTTTAATTGGTAACTACTAATTATTTACCTCTCTTACAAGTCAAAATTTCCCACTGGCATTCATCCTCAACTCGTTCAAAGTTACTTGGTATCACTTTATATCTCTTCAACATATTCACTGATCAACACAATCATCATGCACGAACAAAGACAACATCAGATTCATAAATACAACTAATACTCAATCAGCACAATTAATCTTCAGTTAGAAAAACACACGTGACCTCTCCCTTCACTGGTGAACTAGCCTTCAACTTTGCTATTCTCCACGACCTAGAGCAACTGGTGCAACAACCTACTCATATCCCTGACCGTCTTGGATATAGGCCCAACATTCTTGACCTTTTCCTGACCTCTAATCCTTCTGCTTATGCTGTTACCCTCTCTTCTCCACTGGGCTCCTCCAATCACAATTTCATATCTTCTTCATATCACTCCAGTCCCTCCTCAGGATCCCCCTAAGCGAAGGTGCCTCTGGAGTTTTGCCTCTGTTGGTTGGGGGGTATTTTGCTAATTTTCCTTGGAATGACTACTGCTTCCGTGTCAGAGACCAGTCTTTGTGTGCTGAGCGCATAACAGAGGTGATAGTGTCTGGCATGGAGGCGTACATTCCTCAGTCTTTTTCTCGTCCTAAACCTTCTAAACCTTGGTTTAACACAGCTTGTTCTCGTGCTATACATGATAGACAGGTGGCCCACAAAAGGTACTTAAGCACCAGAATCTCATGCACTTTATACTTCTGCTTGGAACCATGCCAAGTCTGTTCTCCAACTAGCCAAAAACTTCTTCATTAACAGAAAGTGTCAAAATCTTTCAAGATCTAGCTTTCCTCGTGACTTCGGGCACCTAGCCAAAAACATCTCCAATAACTTTGTTTCTTCTTCTTTCCTTCGTTTATTTCAACCAGATGGCACCACTGTTATCACATCTATCTCTAAAGCTGAACTCTTTGCTCAAACCTTTGCTAAAAACTCTACCTTAGATGATTTAGGGCTTGTTCCTCCCTCTCCTCCACCCTCTGACTACATCATACTACCTATTGAAAATTCTTCACAAAACTGTTTTCTTGCCCTCGCTGGCCTAAACCCTCGGAAGTCTTATGGACCTGATGGGGTCCCTCCTATTGTTCTATGCTTGCACCTTGCCTAGTCAAACTCTTTCAACTCTGTCTGTCAACATCTGGCTTTCCTTCTTGCTGGAAGTTTGCCTACATTCAGCCTGTTCCTAACAATGGTGACTGTTCTAATCCTTCAAACTACCATCCTACTGCTTCAATTTCCTGCCTATCTAAAGTTTTTGAATCTATCCTCAACAGGAAGATTCTTAAACATCTATTACTTCACAACCTTCTATCTGACCGCCAGTATGGGTTCCGTCAAGGCCGCTCTACTGGTGATCTGGCTTTCCTTACTGAGTCTTGGTCATCCTTTTTGAGAAATTTTGGTGAGACTTTTGCTGTTGCCTTGGATATATCAAAAGCTTTTGATAGAGTGTGGCACAAAGCTTTGATTTCTAAACTAACTTCCTACGGCTTCTATCCTTCTCTCTGTAGTTTCATCTCAAGTTTTCTTTCTGGCCGTTGTATTGCTGCTGTGGTAGATGGTCACTGTTCTCCTAAATCTATTAACAGTGGTGTTCCTCAGGGTTATGTACTGTCACCCTCTCTCTTCCTATTATTTATCAATGATTTTCTAAACCATATTTCTTGTCCTATCCACTCCTATGCTGACGATACCACACTGCACTTTTCCATGTCTTTTCATAGACATCCAACCATTTAGAAGGAAATAGTTCACGCAAGGAAGCCACGGAACGCGTCACTTCTGATCTTTCTAAACTTTCTAATTGGGTCAGAGCAAACTTGGTATTGTTCAATGCCTCAAAAACTCAATTCCTCCATCTATCAACTCAACACAACCTTCCATACATATATATATATATATATATATATATATATATATATATATATATATATATATATATATATATATATATATATATATATATATATATATATATATATATATATATATATATATATATATATATATATATATATATATGTATTTCATTTATTTATTTTTTTTGCAACACTGATGAGTGCAACACACCATGGCTGAGGGTTGCTGCCTCTGTTTTGCTGGCTTTCCTTGAGGCTGCCTGCCTCTGTCTTGCTGGCGGAGGAGCGACGTAGCTAGCTGGGTGTCTCTCTTTCTCTCTCTACTCTCTCTCTCTCTCTCTCTCTCTCTCTCTCTCTCTCTCTCTCTCTCTCTCTCTCTCTCTCAGCGGCGAAGTTGCAGCGTAAGTATGTAATACTGATACACATTAGAAATGTATCGGATATCCGTATCCGCATCCGCATCCGCGGAACATCCACATATCCGTAGTTATGATAAACTGAACATCCGCGTCCGCCTCCGCATCCGCATTTGTGATGAAATATATATCAGCATCCGCATCCGCATCCGCACTTTACAGAGGATGTGTGGATGCGGAAGTGTTTTATGCACTGCACAACCTATAGATTATAGAGTAATATATAGACACGCAGTCACAGGACTTAGAGTTCAGACTGAGCTTAGAAATGTGGAGTAAATTTATTGATGTGTGTCTAACAAATTAATTATCTAGTAAAACTAAAGCAAATAATATCACGTATTCATTTCCCTTCAAACTTACACAACGCAATGTGTCTAGAATTTAGGGGAAGGACAGAAGGAGGCAGCGAATTTTACATAGTGACTATGAAGTACAAATACATAGTAAATAAATAGCAAACTGTGAATGATGGAATGTTAGAAACTTAGTAACGACTGATGAGTGAGTCACTGTGTGTGTGTGTGTGTGTGTGTGTGTGTGTGTGTGTGAGGGGTGAAGAGGGAGATGGAGAGGAGGCTTATCACCCTTGCTTGTCACCTTCACCCCAACTCCCGATGCCTTAATGCTGGTGGTGGTGAGAGAGAGAGAGAGAGAGAGAGAGAGAGAGAGAGAGAGAGAGAGAGAGAGAGAGAGAGAGAGAGAGAGAGAGAGAGAGAGAGACTGTAATGCGTGTGTCGTGTGGCTGAGTAATGTCGTACATTGCAGTCTTAGACCTTATTCCCACTTCACATGATAAAATTCAGTGCTTCTTCCTTAAACACATTTATTGCGAATGTTTTCATAATTATACAAATAATAATATTGAAAAATATGAACCGACAGCGCTGAGCTCTTCTTATCGCATGAGTTTTCCTGTCGTCGCCTGTTTCCCCTAATATTGTGAGTTGCCGATGAAAAGATTTTCACAGAGGAAGTGTAATATTAGCTATTGTTTTATTATTATTATTACTATTATAGAGGGCTTTTCGATGTATTTCTTACTAGAATGTAATGCAATGAAGCATTAGAATAAAGTAATTTTCTTTTCACATTTGCGAAGCATCTCGAAAATTTATATTACTGATCCATAAGTAGTAAACTGGCATTCTGAACATAAGTCCTACATAATACAGTGGCAGGTCATCAGTTTGGTAAGAGTTTGCCTTCGAAGTAAGAAGTAGTGCTCCTTCCTTGCTTGCTCCGCGCTGATAAACAGTGTGCCAGTGTTTGTGTTTAAAAGGATATTATAATCAAGTTTATAAAGCTTTATTGCTCTGTGTGCTGACTGCTGTAGCAGCTGAAGAATGGTGTCACACAGCAGTGAAGTGTGAAAATATTTCATGAGTAAGTCAAGTGAGCTAGCACAGTGTCTGTTGTGCAAGAAAGATTATTCACGAAAGGGACGTGGAACTACATCTTTGAAAAACCACTTGAAATCTGTGCATAAAGAACAGTTTGAAGAGTTAATGGCAAAAGGAGAAAGAAGTTGGAAGAAAAAAAATAAATATAGAAAACACACCTTTGCAAAAAGCAAAGACAGATGCTAAGCAAAGGAATGTTACTGAGTATTTTCAGAGTGCAAAATTATGGGATGTTTCTAACCCTAAGGCAAAGAAACTGGATAAATGCATAGCAGAAATGTTAGTCATGGATGATTTACCTTTCAGTCATGTTGAGGACATAGGATTCATGAGACTGATGACTGAAGCTGCTCCACTATACAGTCTAAAGCAGCGAAATTTCTATTCATCAATGATATGTAGTGATATATATGAGTCTGTTTTCAAGAAAATAAAAGAAATAATTGATGAAGTGAAGCAAGAAAACAAACTTTCCTTCACAACTGATGTGTGGTCAGATACCTCAGCAGGTGTCTCACTGCTGCGTTTAACTGCACATACCATAAATAAGGAATTTGAAAGAACGAACTTTGTGCTAGGGGCTGAACCACTGGAAGAACGACATAAAAGATAGTATATTTCCAAAATGTTTGATGATATCTTGATGAACTGGGACATATCTCGTACAAATGTGCACTGTGTTTCGCGTGATGCTGGAGAAAATATGAAAAAAGCTCTGTTTCTCTCAGGTGTTAGCGTCATATATCAATTTGGATTGTACTGTGCATAAAATACAGCTGATTGCTGAAACCGGGTTATCATCACATAGTGATATGGAAAACATGATAAAAAAAAAAAAACTTGTAGTAAAAAGATTCAGGACAGGCTGCGAGTACCTAAACTCTCTGTTATTTATGATACACCCACAAGATAGAATAGCACTTTACACATGCTAAAAAGAACACTAGAAATAAAGGAATCTCTGTGTGTGTATGCTGCTACCAACTCCAAAATCAAACAGCTCAGCAATACTGAGTGGTTGATTATGTATAAATGTGTACAAGCCTTACGACCTTATGAAGATATCACAAAAAAAATTTAGTGACTCCACATCAACAGCAGCTGAAGTGATTCCACTTGTAAAGTCCTTGAAACACACTCTTCAGCATACCACATCAGTAATGTCTAACCCTGCTGAAGAAACTCATACTTCAGATACAATCATCCCTTGCCAGAGTATGTGAGGAGCTTCGTCAGACGACTATTCTAGAAAAGGAAAATGAAGAACCAAGAAGGAAACGAAGAAGAGATGATATGAGTGAAACACCTACCACCTGTGGAACATTAGATGGAGCAATGACCTCTATTCTTACCTCCAGCAGTGATGATGAAGTGGAAAACTCATCTGTTGTATCTTTACTCATAAAAGATATTGAGAAATATCACAGGGAGAAAAGAATAAGTGGAACAAGTCAAGATAGTTTGCAATGGTGGAAGACAATGAAGACAGTCTACCCTGATTTGGCAAAGGTAGCTTGCCAGTATCTTTCCTGTCCACCAAGCAGCGTCCCTAGTGAGCAGCTGTTTAGTAGTGCTGGCTTGATATATGACGCTAAACGCAATCGGCTTTTGCCAGAAAAGGTAGATAAGCTACTGTTTTTGAAAAGAAACTTGCCCATCTTGAACTTTAAATATCAAGTAATACATATGTGCTTATATTATCAGTTCAGTTATATTATCAGTTGGTTATAGATTTATAGTTAACCACTTTCAAAAGGGTGGAGGTTGGGGAAAGTGGTCGGTGGGATGCACGACGAGTTGGGTCCACGTCCCGCATCCTGGTAACGCACAAAATGTGCGGCTGAAACTTGTTATAAAACTTTATTATAACAAAAAGTACTTCCACTTTACTTCCAGTGGTAAACTCTGGAACTCCCTTCCTGCGTCTATATTTCCGTCTTCCTATGAATTAAATACTTTCAAAGAGAGAAGTATCAACTATTAAGACATCATTCGAACTCATTTGGCAGTATTTTGGTTCTGCCACCTTGCTTTTATTTGTTACTTCTCCTGCTGTCTGCATGGTCTGACACTGAAGCAGGCTTTTTTTTTTTTTTTGTCCTCTTGGTCAGAGCGTTTGACGTAAAAACATCCGCATCTGCGAGGATGTCATATTTTGATATCCGCATCCGCATTTGCATCCGCATTTTAGCAGAGACTGATATCCGCATCCACATCTGCATCCGCAAAATGACATCCGCATATACATCCGCACCCGTGGATGTCTGAAATTCGACATCCGATACACCTCTACTACACTTCTTAATTAAGGTGAAAACACAACCATTGTAGAGGAAACACAGAGACACCGGTGATAGGCAGGTTGGAAGGTTAGCAGTATCCTGGCAACATAGAGTGTAGCACACTGGTAGTACAAGTGAGGGCTGCTTATCTTGCCACAACACCCCACGCACGCCCAGGATGTGTGGTACTTAACTGAGACGAGACGCGACTCGCTGAGCCACCCCCGTGTTGCCACTTGCCTTCACTCACCCACTGCCAAAAAAGAAAACAACACAATTCAACTCTGAACTTCCCTAAGTTACACAATTATATATGAAAGCTGAAAAGCGCTCAGCAAGGTGGCAGGCTGCAGCCGTTAAAGGCACGCCATTTCACCACCAGAAGTAAATAAATAAGACAGATGAGTCACAAGCTTTCATTACATCCTGTGTGCTTGTTCATAGCGGCGGCCGCCAGGCAACTCAACCACCACCCAGAAACATCAGTTTTCTCTCTCTCTCTCTCTCTCTCTCTCTCTCTCTCTCTCTCTCTCTCTCTCTCTCTCTCTCTCTCTCTCATTTATTTGCTCATTAACTTAAGTACTCCCTCCCTTCCTCCCTCTTTCCTTCCTTCCTTTCATTTCACTGCCATTGTCATTCGTTACCTGTTATTCAGCGATTCCCTCCCTCCTTCACTCCCTCCCTCATCTGTGAGCTCAAGGGAGGGAGGGAAGGAATTAGAATGGAGGAGGAGGGAGAGACAGGAGCAGCGAGAGGGAAGGAAGGGAAAGAATGGAGATAAGGGGCATAAGTACGGGGAGTGTAGTGATGCTCTCTCTCTCTCTCTCTCTCTCTCTCTCTCTCTCTCTCTCTCTCTCTCTCTCTCTCTCTCTCTCTCTCATTACCACTTCTCCCTTCATTATTAAGAATTCATGATTAAGAATACTGGTTAACTCTTGTATTAGAGAGGTGGACAGAATAAGAGTGAGAGAAAGAAGAAAGTCTTGTGCAGCGAGGCCGCGGGAGGAGGGGAGGCATGCAGTTAGCAAGATCAGAAGAGCAGTTAGCATGAAAATAGTGGTAGAAGACAGCTAGAGATGCAACATTGCGGCGATGAGAGAGAGGCTGAAGACAGTCAGTTAGAGGAGAGGAGTTGGTGAGACGAAAAGCTTTTGATTCCACCCTGTCTAAAAGAGCGGGCAAGAAGTGCTGCCCTATTCTCTCCAGAGATTGGCCACTCCCTGTCAAGGAATCTTGCTTCCTGTGACCGCCCCCTCCCTCTGGCCCTGATGAGCAGAGGGCAGGGGTGATGCCAGCAGGGCAGTCAGCCAGGTAAGTACAGCAGGTGACTGGTGACTCATGCACATCCACTGAGTAAGGGTTCTCACAGCAGGGGTCGCCAGGGGAGAGTAAATCCACAACCACGAGGTCACTGTGCAGCAGATCCACCAGGGCATAGGGGTCGCTCACTTCTGTGGTTAGAGACAGAGACAGAGACAGAGACAGAGAGAGAGAGAGAGAGAGAGAGAGAGAGAGAGAGAGAGAGAGAGAGAGAGAGAGAGAGAGAGAGAGAGAGAGAGAGGGGAGTGGGTAGGTCACGATTTTGGATGGGAAAAGAGAGGATGGAGAGAACTGAAGATGGAGACATGTAGGGACATCGAGAGAGAGAGAGAGAGAGAGAGAGAGAGAGAGAGAGAGAGAGAGAGAGAGAGAGAGAGAGAGAAGGCGAACCTCCTGGCCAGACACTTCTCAGAGAAAATGAACATCTCTGATCCGGGCAGAGCACCTCCAACTCTGCCTGCAGTGACAAAAAATAAGTTACTGGCAGTGGTGACAAGTGAGAGTGAAGTGAAAAAATTGCTCTACTCATTGGATGAGAGTAAGGCAGTGGGGCCGGACTACATCAGTCCCGTCTGCTCCGTCAGTGTGCCGGGGAGCTGGCGCGCACACTGACCTCTCTCTTCAACCACTGTCTACAGAGCAGCAGATGGCCCAAAGCCTGGAAAATCAGCAAGGTTGTTCCGATCCATAAGAAAAATTCTAAAAGTGAGGTGAAAAACTACCGCCCTGTGTCTCTGCTGCCCGTGCTCAGTAAGGTGTTGGAAAGAATCGTGGCTACGAGAATGACGGAGCACCTTGAGCGCCATCACTTGCTGTGCATCAGACAGTACGGGCTCCAACAAGGCAGATCGGCTGCTGACCTGCACCTGCTGCTAACCGCGAAGTGGAGTGCGGCCCTGGACAAAGGAAGGGCCACTGTCACTGTGGCACTCGACATCGAGGGAGCTTTTGACAAGGCATGAAGCTCTCATCGAAAGACTTCGTGCTGCAGGTGTCGAGGGGCCTCTTCTCCAGCTCTTCACCGACTACCTGAGGGAGAGACATCTGAAAGTTGTGCTCAACGGCAGAGAGTCGGAAGTACACCCAATCAAAGCAGGTGTTCCCCAGGGAAGCTGCTTAGGCCCTCTGCTATGGAACATTTATATAAATGAACTATTGAACTTAATACCCAGTGCACAGGCCTATGCAGACGACATCACCCTGACGCACAGCTACGAGGCAGGGGAAGAGGCTCGCTCCACAGCTGAACTCAACAACACTCTGAACCGCATCGTAGCCTGGGGCAATAAGAGGCAGGTGAAATTTGCCCCTAACAAGGCTCAGCTGCTTACTGTCTCCAGGTCGGGGGAGCCTCTGCCCCTGGTCTTCGAAGGAAAGGCACTGGCGTCCAAGGAGGAAGTGGAAATTTTGGGGGTCACCTACGACAGGAGGCTGACCTTCAAATCCCACATCGAGCGACTCGCCAGAGAGGCTTCAGGCAAGCTGGCATCCCTGAGAAGGATGTCATGGCTGCCTGACGGCGAGGGGATTCAGACTCTTTATAAGACGCAGGTTCGCTCGTCCCTGGAGTACGCATGCCTCGCGTGGGGCGGCGCGCCACGCAAACACCTCGCCCTCCTCGACAAGGTCCAGGGCCGTGCAGAGAGGTTGATCAGGGAAAGCAGCAGCGCGCAACAACATCCAGGACTCTGCAGTCTTCAGCACCGCCGTGATGTGGCGGGCCTCACAGCGATGTTCAAGATACATCAGCAGCGGGTCCATCACCTCCAGCCTCTTAGGCAGCCCCTTCGGCGGGCACAGGTGGACACAAGATCAGTCTCCCGAGCTCCCGCCGAACTGTTACAGCCCCGCTGCAGAACGTGGCACCACCAGAGGCAATTCATCAACACTTATGTAACATGGTGGAATGGACTGCTTGCCTCACAGCCACGCCTGGACAACATGACGGCACAGAGCTTCAAGGAGCTGGTGAACGCGTGGCTGCCGTCATGAGAACACCAGGCATCAGAGTTGGGCTTTGAGATAGGACACACTAATCATGTTTCCTTTAGCCTGTAAAATATTGTACTTGTATGTAATATGCACTACATTGAACTCTATAACAAGTAATGTATTCTGTATAAATAAAAGAGAGAGAGAGAGAGAGAGAGAGAGAGAGAGAGAGAGAGAGAGAGAGAGAGAGAGAGAGAGAGAGAGAGAGAGAGAGAGAGAGAGAGAGAGAGAGAGAGAGAGAGAGGAGGAGAGACTCCGCACCAATGTAGGTGACCTTAGCCACAATTTCGTGCTGAGACATAGTGCTGACATTGTCGCAGTAAGAGAAACGTGGCTGAGTGACGAGGTGGAACCGACGTTCGGCAAAATATCAGGCTACTCCCTGTGGGTGAGGATGGACCGAAAAAATAGAGCAGGCGGAGGTGTCGCTGCCTGTTTTAAGGACGGCCTCCAAACACAGGAACTTGAGGTAGCCGTGCCACACCTGATGGAGGCACTGTTCTTCAGGGTGGTACTTGCAGACAACAGTGGGCTTCTCGTCTGTGTCATGTACCGCCCCCCGAGACAAGGACGAGCCCCGCTAGACTTCCTGACGGAGGAACTCGACACCCTGCTCCAGCGTCACAAGTGTTCCCATGTGATGATAGTGGGGGGACCTGAACTTCCACATGGAGCAGGATGCCTTCAGTAATCTCCTAACTGTTCAGGCCCTAATCAACCATGTTCACCTTCCCTACACACGAGCGGGGGAGGGCTGCTGGATCCTGTGGTGACAGCTGCCAGCAGCTAGGACCAGTGGGCAGCTCAGACCACTTTGCTGTGCTGTCTCAGGTCGAGCTGCAAACGGCGAGGGGAAGACGCTATCCCGCGTACCGTCTGGCTTTGAAACAGGGCGGACTGGCCATCCATGAAGCAAGACATGGAGAACACGGACTGGGAGTCCCTTCTAATGGGAGATGCTGAGACCAAGGCACGCACCCTAACCACCAGGCTCTTTGCCCTCCAACAGCAGCATGTGCCCAGCCGAGTATATCTCTCCAGGCCTGGTGATCCCGCCTGGTTTGGTTTTCGCTGCAGAGCATCTGCCGAGGCCAAGCATGCTGCCTGGGTGAGGTACAAGCGACACCCGTCACGCAGGAACAAGACGCTGCACTGGGTGGCGTGTAAGAGGATGACGTCTATCTGCAGATGGGCGAGGAATCAGCTAAGGGAGGACAGAAGGCGAAAGCTCAGTGGCCCAGGTGTTGGCAACAAGACCTGGTGGAATCTGGGTGAAAGAGCAGCAAGGAGCATGTCACCGCGAGACTCTTCCTCCACTCACCAGACCTGACGGATCCACTGCCACGAGCAGTGCAGACAAGGCCACACTCCTCGCCGAGCTTTTCGCCAACAAAATGAAGGTTGATGACTCGGCACGACCTGTACCACAGCTGGCCCCGGAAACTGATTGCACTGTCACCACTGTCTTGGTGACGGCAGAGCAGGTTGAGCGGCTACTCGGTGCGGTGGATGTGGGTAAAGCCACAGGCCCGGATGACGTCAGCCCACGTCTCCTCAAGCACTGCGCTAGAGAGCTGTCAGCTCCTCTCAACACCGTCTTCACATCTTGCCTGAGGGAGAAGAAGTGGCCCTCAGTATGGAAGGAAGCGCGTGTGGTACCAGTCCATAAGAAAAACTCAAGGTCTGAGCCCAACAACTACAGACCCATCTCCCTGCTCTCAGTGATGGGCAAGTTGCTGGAGCAAATAGTGGCTGCTGCCATCTACCAACACCTGAGCGAGACCAACCTCCTCTCAGACAGGCAGTTTGGCTTCAGGCCTGGCAGATCCACCGCAGACCTCCTCCTCATCATCTCCAAGGACTGGCAAGACGTCCTGGAAGAAGGCCTGGACACCCTTGTGGTGGCCCTGGACATTGCTGGGGCTTTTGACAGGGTCTGGCACGAGGGGCTCATTGAAAAGCTTTGCGCCAAGGGTGTCTAAGGTGACCTGTTAATGCTGCTAGAAGATTACCTCCAGGGTAGGACCCTTCAGGTAGTAGTCAACGGGCAGTCATCAAGGCCTTCACCTGTCCGGGCCTCAGTTCCACAAGGCTCCGTCTTGGGCCCAGTCCTATGGAACATATACATCGACGACCTCCTCCGGCAGCTGTCATCTGTGGCAGCATACGCCGACGACTGCACACTCTCCCGCTCCCTACTGCCGCCTCGACAGTCAGCGTGCCGTCAATGAGCTGAACAGGCAGCTCGGACTGGTGGAGCAGTGGAGAAAGATGTGGCAGGTTAACTTCGCTCCTGAGAATACGCAGGCGATGGTCATCTCGCGGTCCCCAGGTGCCTCACACGCAGTCTCAGGACAGCTGCGTTTTGGAGGCAAGAGCCTGCCACTTCAGGATTACATCAAGATCCTGGGCGTGTCTGTGGACCGCGGCCTACGCTTCGATCACCACATCGCTGTCGTCGCCCGCCAGACCTCTCTCCGAGTCTCTGCCCTGCGCAGGATGGGCGAACACCCTCGACCCTCGGGGCATCCTCACGCTATACTCGTACAGGACACAGATACGGCCCATGTATGGAGTACGGTGCCCTGTCGTGGATGTCGAGTGCCGCCACCCACATGCAGAGACTGGATGCTGTGCAGCACCAAGCCTTGCGCTTGGTGGGCCACTGATGAGGACCAACAGCACCAACCACCAGTAACGTCACTGGAGCATCGCCGGGACGTGTCGGCACTAGTGGTGTGCTACAAAACTCAGGTGCAGAGGGTCCCTCAACCTTGACCCCCTGAGGCTGCTGCCACACACAGTGCAGAGGTGCACCAGAGCTGCAGCCAGTAGCGACGAGCTAGGTGAAGGTGCCTCGATCTCGCTCTAGCCAACACCAGCGCACCTACACAGCCAGGACCTTCGCGGCTGTGGAACATGTTCACGGCGGCCACGCCCCAATTGCAGGACATGTCCACGCACCAGGTGAAGCTGGCAGCCCCACAGCTGGCGTAGCACGCACCTGTCCCCACTGGCGCTTTAAATTTGTATTATTTTATTGTATTATTGTATTAGCATTATTATCTTTATTTTAAATATGTATAGTGTTATTCCTGTAAATATTACTATCATAGGCTTCTTAAATAATTCCATACTCAACGTGCAATTTTAAGCCTTTCTGTAAATATTTGTTTAAAAAAGAGAGAGAGAGAGAGAGAGAGAGAGAGAGAGAGAGAGAGTGAGAGAGAGAGAGAGAGAGAGAGAGAGAGAGAGAGAGAGAGAGAGAGAGAGAGAGAGGAGAGAGAGAGAGAGATGAGAGAGAGGAGAGAGAGAGAGAGAGAGAGAGAGAGAGAGAGGAAGAGGAGGAGGAAGAAGATTATCATTACTTTAAGACCATTATTATTATTATTATTATTATTATTATTATTATTATTATTATTATTATTATTACTATTATCATTATTATTATCATTATTATTATTATTATTATTATTATTATTATTATTATTATTATTATTATTATTAATTTCATTATTATTATTATCATTTAAACCACCATCACCACCACTAACCCCCCCATCTCTCTCTCTCTCTCTCTCTCTCTCTCTCTCTCTCTCTCTCTCCACCAGTAGACACCTGCCGAAACGATAATTACTCCCAGTGAGGTCTAAAGCACTGTTCAGGGAGTGCTGTGAACTTATCATTAAACCCAGCTGTGACCTCACTGAACGTTTCCCTTTGTGTCTCACAACACAAGAGGGCAGTCACAGCCTGACCTCTAAAAACAATTCTCTTCCTCCACACAAAACTACAAGCACCTAATAACACACACACCCTTCACTCAAAAATTTTAAAATCATCATGGCGACTCCTACACCAGCCTCGGAGTCCCCATCTGTGTAAGGGACCAGAAATGTCCCCTGGTCGGACTGCCTTTCTGTCGACGAACCTAAGTGTCTTGACAATCCCGTCAACTAAATTTATCTGTGCTGTATACCTCTCTCCTAACTCCTCTGACTATAAGAAATTCTTTAACTACTCAACTTCCAAAGTGGAGCACATTCTGACCCTCTTCCCTTTTGCAGAAATCTCGATTCTTGGAGACTTCAATGTTCAACACCAGCTTTGGCTTTCCTCTCCCTTTACTGACCATCCTGGTGAACTAGCCTACAACTTTGCTATCCTCCACGACCTAGAGCAATTGGTACACCTTACTCGTATTCCTGACCGTCTTGGAGATACGCCCAACATTCTTGACCTTTTCCTGACCTCTAATCCTTCTGTTTATGCTGTCACCCTTTCTTCTCCGTTGGGCTCCTCCGATCACAATCTCATATCTATATCTTGTCCTATCGCTCCAATCCCTCCTCAGGATCCCCCTAAGCGAAGGTGCCTCTGGCGTTTTGCTTCTACTAGTTGGGGGGACCTGAGGAGGTATTTTGCTGATTTTCCTTGGAATGACTACTGCTTCCGTGTCAGAGACCAGTCTCTGTGTGCTGAGCGCATAACAGAGGTGATAGTGTCTGGCATGGAGGCGTACAATCCTCACTCTTTTTCTCGTCCTAAACCTTCTAAACCTTGGTTTAACACAGCTTGTTCTCGTGCTATACATGATAGAGAGATGGCCCACAAAAGGTAAATAAGCCTTCTATCACCAGAATCTCATGCACTTTATATTTCTGCCCGGAACCATGCCAAGTCTGTTCTCCAACTAGCCAAAAACTCCTTCATTAACAGAAATTGTCAAAACCTTTCAAGATCTAACTCCCCTCGTGATTTCTGTCATCTAGCCAAAAATATCTCCAATAACTTTGCTTCTTCTTTCCCTCCTCTATTTCAACCAGATAGCACCACTGCTATCACATCTATTTCTAAAGCTGAACTCTTTGCTCAATCCTTTGCTAAAAACCCTACCTTGGACGATTCTGGGCTTGTTCCTCTCTTTCCTCCACCCTTTGACTACTTCATGCCACCTATTAAAATTCTTCACAATGATGTTTTCCATGCCCTCGCTGGCCTAAACCCTCGGAAGGCTTATGGACCTGATGGGGTCCCTCCTATTGCTCTCCGAAACTGTCTCTGTGCTTGCACCTTGCCTAGTCAAACTCTTTCAGCTCTGTCTGTCAACATCTACCTTTCCTTCTTGCTGGAGGTTTGCCTACATTCAACCTGTTCCTAAAAAGGGTGACCGTTCTAATCCCTCAAACTACTGTCCTATTGCTTTAATTTCCTGCCTATCTAAAGTTTTTCAATCTATCCTCAACAAGAAAATTCTTAAACATCTATCACTTCACAACCTTCTATCTGATCGCCAGTATGGGTTCTGTCAAGGCCGCTCCACTGGTGATCTTCTGGCTTTCCTTACTGAGTCTTTGTCATCCTCTTTTAGAGATTTTAGTGAAACTTTTGCTGTTGCCTTAGACATACCAAAAGCCTTTGATAGAGTCTGGCACAAAGCTTTGATTTCCAAACTACCCTCTTACGGCTTCTATCCTTCTCTCTGTAACTTCATCTCAAGTTTCCTTTCCGACCGTTCTAATACTGCTGTGGTAGACGGTCACTGTTTTTCTCCTAAATCTATTAAGAGTGGTGTTCCTCAGGGTTCTGTCCTGTCACCTACTCTCTTCTTATTATTCATTAATGATCTTCTAAACCAAACTTCTTGTCCTATCCACTCCTACGCTGATGATACCCCCCTGCACTTTTCCACGTCTTTTCATAGACATCCAACCCTTCAGGAGGTAAACATTTCACGCAGGGAAGCCACAGAACCCTTGACTTTTGATCTTTCTAAAATTTCTGATTGGGCAGAGCAAACTTGGTATTGTTCAATGCCTCAAATACTCAATTCTTCCATCTATCAACTCGAAACAACCTTCCAGACAACAATCCCCTCTTCTGCAATGACACTCAACTGCCCCCTCTTCTACACTGAACATCCTCGGTCTGTCCTTTACTTATAATCTGAACTGGAAACTTCACATCTTATCTCTAGCTAAAACAGCTTCTATGAAGTTAGGTGTTCTGAGACGTCTCCACCAGAGACTCCCCCCAGCTGCTAACTCTGTACAAGGGCCTTATCCGTCCATGTATGGAGTATGCTTCACATGTCTGGGGGGGTTCTCACTCATACTGCTCTTCTAGACAGGGTGGAATCAAAAGCTTTTCGTCTCATCAACTCCTCTCCTCTAACTGACTGTCTTCAGCCTCTCTCTCACTGCCGCAATGTTGCATATCTAGCTGTCTTTTACCGCTATTTTCATGCTAACTGCTCTTCTGATCTTGCTAACTGCATGCCTCCCCTCCTCCCGCGGCCTAGCTGCACAAGGCTTTCTTCTTTCTCTCACCCCTATTCTGTCTACCTCTCTAACGCAAGAGTTAACCAGTATTCTCAATCATTCATCCCTTTCTCTGGTAAACTCTGGAACTCCCTGCCTGCTTCTGTATTTCCACCTTCCTATGACTTGAATTCCTTCAAGAGGGAGGTTTCAAGACACTTATTCATCAACTTTTGACTACTGCTTTGACCCTTTTACGGGACTGGCATTTCAATGGGCATTTTTTTTATTGGATTTTTGTTGCACTTCGCCAGTGTCCCTCCTACGTAAAAAAAAAATAAATAAATAAATAAATAGAAAATATCCTGCTAACCTTTCCTACCTTAACTTAATTTATTCTAATCTAGCTTTACATTATTTTAGTTTTACCTTACCTTACCTTCTTACCTTGCCTTACCTTACCTTTAACCTAACCTAACCTAACCTAACCTAACCTTACCTAACCTAACCTAACCTAACCTAACCGTACTCGTACATAACCTATCCTAACCTAACTAACCTAACTTAACCTTACTTTACGTAACCTAACCTAACCTATCCTATCCTATCCTATCCTATCCTATTCTATCGAAACCTTACCTGACTTTACATTTCCTAACTTACCCTGACTTGACCTAACATGACCTGACCTGACCTGACCAAACCTAACCTAACCTAACCTTACCTGACCTTATCCAACGTAACCTTACCTGACCTCTCTCTCTACACGTGTCTTCCTTTCAAATCTAATGCAATTTCTTGTTTCTGGACACAAAAGGAAGCAATTTTTTTCAAACGTTTAGTGCTTCATTTAATGGAATTCATTACCACAACTCGATTACCTTTTGTCCCTTTCTATTTATTAATTTACCTGTTGGCTGGCTGACTGGTTGGCTAGTTGGCTGGCTGGCTGGCTGGCTGGTTGGTTAACTGACTGACTGACTGACTGAATGACTGACTGACTGACTGACTGACTGAATGAATGAATGAATGAATGATTGATTGAATGAATGGCTGATTGATTAACTAATATGAGAGAGAGAGAGAGAGAGAGAGAGAGAGAGAGAGAGAGAGAGAGAGAGAGAGAGAGAGAGAGAGAGAGAGAGAGAGAGAGAGAGAGAGGAATTGGAAGGGAAGATGAATGTCTGGATATTAAAAGAGGGAAGTGTAGGAAAGGGAGGAGAGGAAGAGGAGGGAGCGGGAGAGAAAAAAAAATTGTGTCGTAGGGAAGACAGGAATAAATGAGAGGAAGGAGAGGGAGAGACGGATAGAGGAGGGAAAGGAGGAAAAAAAGAGAAAAGAGTGTACTAGTTATTTCTTTTTTTTTTTTTTTTTTTATGTAAGAGGGACACTGGCCAAGTGTAACAAAAATCCAATAAAAATATACCCACTGAAATGCCAGTCTCTTTTGAAAGAATTCAAGTCATAGGAAGGAGGAAAAACAGAAGCCGGCAGGGAGTTCCAGAGTTTATCAGAGAAAAGGATGAATGATTGAGAATACTGGTTAACTCTTGCATTAGAGAGGTGGACAGAATAGGGGTGAAAGAAAGAAGAAAGTCTTGTGCAGCGAAGCCGCGGGACGAGGGGAGGCATGCAGGTAGCAAGATCAGAAGAGCAGTTAGCATGAAAATAGCGGTAGAAGATGCAACATTGCGGCTGTGAGAGAGAGGCTGAAGACAGTCAGTTAGAGGAGGGGAGTTGATGAGACGAAAAGTAGAAGAGTCTAGAAGAGCAGTATAAGTGGAATCCCCTCAGACATGTGAAGCATACTCCTTACATGGACGGATAAGGCCCTTGTACACAGTTAGCAGCTGGGGGGGGGGGGAGAAAACTGGCGGGGACGTCTCAGAACGTCTAACTTCATAGAAGCTGTTTTAGCTAGCGATGAGATGTGAAGTTTCCAGTTCAGATTATAAGTAAAGGACAGACCGAGGATGTTCAGTGTAGAAGAAAGGGACAATTGAGTGTCATTGAAGAAGAGGGGATTGTTGTCTGGAAGGTTGTGTCGAGTTGATAGATGGAGGAATTGAGTTTTTGAGGCATTGAACAATACCAAGTTTTTTTTTTTTTTTTATGTAGGAAGGACACTGGCCAAGGGCAACAAAAATCTAATAAAAAAAAAATGCCACTGAAATGCCAGTCCTATAAAAGGGTCAAAGCAGTGGTCAAAAATTGGTGGATAAGTGTCTTGAAACCTCCCTCTTGAAGGAATTCAAGTCATAGGAAGGTGGAAATACAGAAGCAGGCAGGGAGTTCCAGAGTTTACCAGAGAAAGGGATGAATGATTGAGAGTACTGGTTAACTCTTGCGTTAGAGAGGTGGACAGAATAGGGGTGAGAGAAAGAAGAAAGTCTTGTGCAGCGAGGCCGCGGAAGGAGGGGAGGCATGCAGTTAGCAAGATCAGAAGAGCAGTTAGCATGAAAATAGCGGTAAAAGACAGCTAGATATGCAACATTGCGGCGGTGAGAGAGAGGCTGAAGACAGTCAGTTAGAGGAGAGGAGTTGATGAGACGAAAAGCTTTTGATTCCACCCTGTCTAGAAGAGCAGTATGAGTGGAACCCCCCCAGACATGTGAAGCATACTCCATACATGGACGGATAAGGCCCTTGTACAGAGTTAGCAGCTGGGGGGGTGAGAAAAACTGGCGGAGACGTCTCAGAACACCTAACTTCATAGAAGCTGTTTTAGCTAGAGATGAGATGTGAAGTTTCCAGTTCAGATTATAAGTAAAGGACAGACCGAGGATGTTCAGTGTAGAAGAAGGGGACAGTTGAGTGTCATTGAAAAAGAGGGGATAGTTGTCTGGAAGGTTGTGTCGAGTTGATAGATGGAGGAATTGAGTTTTTGAGGCATTGAACAATACCAAGTTTGCTCTGCCCCAATCAGAAATTTTAGAAAGATCAGAAGTCAGGCGTT
The DNA here is from genome assembly GCF_035594125.1 of Scylla paramamosain. Classification (NCBI taxonomy): domain Eukaryota; kingdom Metazoa; phylum Arthropoda; class Malacostraca; order Decapoda; family Portunidae; genus Scylla; species Scylla paramamosain. The sequence continues at coordinate 98,242 of NW_026973669.1, forward strand.
CTGTGGCTTCCCTGCGTGATATGTTTACCTCCTGAAGGGTTGGACGTCTATGAAAAGACGTGGAAAAGTGCAGGTGGTATCATCAGCATAGGAGTGGATAGGACAAGAAGTTTGGTTTAGAAGATCATTAATGAATAATAAGAAGAGAGTGGGTGACAGGACAGAACCCTGAGGAACACCACTGTTAATAGATTTAGTAGAAGAACAGTGACCGTCTACCACAGCAGCAATAGAACGGTCAGAAAGGAAACTTGAGATGAAGTTACAAAGAGAAGGATAGAAACCGTAGGAGGGTAGTTTGGAAATCAAAGCTTTGTGCCAGACTCTATCAAAGGCTTTTGATATGTCCAAGGCAACAGCAAAAGTTTCACCAAAGTCTCTAAAAGAGGGATGACCAAGACTCAGTAAGGAAAGCCAGAAGATCACCAGTAGAGCGGCCTTGACGGAACCCATACTGGCGATCAGATAGAAGGTTGTGAAGTGATAGATGTTTAAGAATCTTCCTATTGGGGATAGATTCAAAAACTTTAGATAAGCAGGAAATTAAAGCAATAGGACGGTAGTTTGAGGGATTAGAACGGTCACCCTTTTTAGGAACAGGTTGAATGTAGGCAAACTTCCAGCAAGAAGGAAAGGTAGATGTTGACAGACAGAGCTGAAAGAGTTTGACTAGGCAAGGTGCAAGCACGGAGGCACAGTTTCGGAGAACAATAGGAGAAACCCCATCAGGTCCATAAGCCTTCCGAGGGTTTAGGCCAGCGAGGGCATGGAAAACATCATTACGAAGAATTTTAATACGTGGCATGAAGTAGTCAGGGGGTGGAGGAGAGGGAGGAACAAGCCCAGAATCGTCCAAGGTAGAGTATTTAGCAAAGGTTTGAGCAAAGAGTTCAGCTTTAGAAATAGATGTGATAGCAGTGGTGCCATCTGGTTGAAGTAGAGGAGGGAAAGAAGAAGAAGCAAAGTTATTGGAGATATTTTTGGCTAGATGCCAGAAATCACTAGGGGAGTTAGATCTTGAAAGGTTTTGACATTTTCTGTTAATGAAGGAGTTTTGTCTAGTTGGAGAACAGACTTGGCATGGTTCCGGGCAGAAATATAAAGTGCATGAGATTCTTGTGATGGAAGGCTTAAGTACCTTTTGTGGGCCACCTCTCTATTATGTATAGCACGAGAACAAGCTGTGTTAAACCAAGGTTTAGAAGGTTTAGGACGAGAAAAAGAGTGAGGAATGTACGCCTCCATGCCAGACACTATCACCTCTGTTATGCGCTCAGCACACAAAGACGGGTCTCTGACACGGAAGCAGTAGTCATTCCAAGGAAAATCAGCAAAATACCTCCTCAGGTCCCCCCAAGTAGCAGAGGCAAAACGCCAGAGGCACCTTCGCATAGGGGGATCCTGAGGAGGGATTGGAGTGATAGGACAAGATAAAGATATGAGATTGTGATCGGAGGAGCCCAATGGAGAAGAAAGGGTGACAGCATAAGCAGAAGGATTAGAGGTCAGGAAAAGGTCAAGAATGTTGGGCGTATCTCCAAGACGGTCAGGAATACGAGTAGGGTGTTGCACCAATTGCTCTAGGTCATGGAGGATAGCAAAGTTGTAGGCTAGTTCACCAGGGTGGTCAGTGAAGGGAGAGGAAAGCCAAAGCTGGTGGTGAACATTGAAGTCTCCAAGAATGGAGAACTCTGCGAAAGGGAAGAGGGTCAGAATGTGCTCCACTTCGGAAGTTAAGTAGTCAAAGAATTTCTTATAGTCAGAGGAGTTAGGAGAGAGGTATACAGCACAGATAAATTTAGTATGAGAATGACTCTGTAGTCGTAGCCAGATGGTGGAAAACTCGGAAGATTCAAGAGCGTGGGCACGAGAGCAGGTTAAGTCATTGCGCACATAAACGCAACATCCAGCTTTGGATCGAAAATGAGGATAGAGAAAGTAGGAGGGAACAGAAAAGGGGCTACTGTCAGTTGCCTCAGACACCTGAGTTTCAGTGAGGAAAAGAAGATGAGGTTTAGAAGAGGAGAGGTGGTGTTCTACAGATTGAAAATTAGATCTTAGACCGCGAATGTTGCAGAAGTTAATGAAGAAAAAGTTGAGGGGGGTGTCAAGACACTTAGGGTCGTCGACGGAAAGGCAGTCCGACCTGGGGACATTTATGGTCCCCTCCCCAGATGGGGACTCGGAGGCTGGTGTAGGAGTCGCCATGATTTTAAAATTTTTGAGTGAAGGGTGTGTTTGTTATTAGGTGCTTGTAGTTTTGTGTGGAGGAAGAGAGTTGTCTTTAGAGGGCAGGCTGTGACTGCCCCCTTATGTTGTGAGACACAAAGGGAAACGTTCAGTGAGGTCACAGCTGGGTTTAATGATAAGTTCACAGCACCCCCTGAACAGTGCTTTAGACCTCACTGGGAGTAATTATCGTTTCGGCAGGTGTCTACTGCCTCCTCCAGTGAAAGTTTGCTCTGCCCCAATCAGAAATTTTATAAAGATCAGAAGCCAAGCGTTCTGTGGCTTCCCTGCGTGAAATGTTTACCTCCTGAAGGGTTGGACGTATATGAAAAGACGTGGAAAAGTGCAGGGTGGTATCATCAGCGAAGGAGTGGACAGGACAAGAAGTTTGGTTTAGAAGCTCATTAATGAATAATAAGAAGAGAGTGGGTGACAGGACAGATCCCTGAGGAACACCACTGTTAATAGATTTATGAGAAGAACAGTGGCCATCTACCACAGCAGTAATAGAACGGTCAGAAAGGAAACATGAGATGAAGTTACATAGGAGGGTAATTTGGAAATCAAAGTTTTGTGCCAGACTCTTTCAAAAGCTTTTGATATGTCCAAGACAACAGCAAAAGTTTTTTCACCAAAATCTCAAAGAGGATGACCAAGACTCGGTAAGGAAACCCAGAAGATAAGAAGAAAGCCAGTAGAGCGGCCTTGACAAAACCCATACTGGCGATCAGATAGAAGGCTGTGAAGTGATAGATGTTTAAGAATCTTCCTGTTGAGGATAGATTCAAAAACTTTAGATGGGCAGAAAATTAAAGCAATAGAACGGTAGTTTGAATGATTAGAACGGTCACCCTTTCCAGGAACAGACTGAATGTAGGCAAACTTCCAACAAGAAGGAAAGGTAGATGTTGACAGACAGAGCTGAAAGAGTTTGACTAGGCAAGGTGCAAGCACGGAGGCACAGTTTCGGAGAACAATAGGAGGGACCCCATCAGGTCCATAAGCCTTCCGAGGGTTTAGGCCAGCGAGGGCATGGAAAACATCATTGCGAAGAGTTTTAATAGGCAGCATGAAGTAGTCAGATGGTGGAAGAGAGGGAGGAACAAGCCCAGAATCGTCCAAGGTAGAGTTTTTTAGCAAAGGTTTGAGCGAAGAGTTCAGCTTTAGAAATAGATGTGATAGCAGTGGTGCCATCTGGTTAAAATAAAGGCGGGAAAGAAGAAGAAGCAAAGTTATTGGAGATATTTTTGGCTAGATGCCAGAAGTCACGTGGGGAGTTAGATCTTCAAAGGTTTTGACACTTTGTTAATGAAGTTTTTGGCTAGTTGGAGAACAGACTTAGCATGGTTCCGGGCAGAAATATAAAGTGCATGAGATTCTGGTCATGGAAGTACTTTTTGTGGGCCACCTCTCTATCATGTATAGCATGGGAACAAGCTGTGTTAAACCAAGGTTTGGAAGGTTTAGGTCGAAAAGAAAGTGAGGAATGTATGTCTCCATGCCAGACACTATCACTTCTGTTATGTGCTCAGCACACGAAGTCGGGTCTCTGACACGGAAGCAGTAGTCATTTCAAGGAAAATTAGCAAAATACCTCCTCAGGTCCCCCAACTAGCAGAGGCAAAACGCCAGAGGGGGATCCTGAGGAGGGATCGGAGCGACAGGACAAAATACAGATAAGAGATTGTGATCGGAGGAGCCCAACAGAGAAGAAAGGGTGACAGCATAAGCAGAAGGATTAGAGGTCAGGAAAAGGTCAAGAATGTTGGGCGTACGAGTATCTCCAAGACGGTCAGGAATACTAGTAGGGTGATGCACCAATTGCTCTAGGTCGTGGATGATAGCAAAGTTGAAGGCTAGTTCACCAGGATGGTCAGTGAAGGGAGAGGAAAACCAAAGCTGGTGCTGAACATTGAAGTCTCCAAGAATGAAGATCTCTGCAAAAGGGAAGAAGGTCAGAATGTGCTCCACTTTGGAAGTTAAGTAGTCAAAGAATTTCTTATAGTCAGAGGAGTTTGGTGAGAGTTATACAGCACAGATAAATTTAGTTTGAGAGTGACTCTCTAGTCGTAGCCAGATGATGGAAAACTCGGAAGATTCAAGAGCGTGGGCATGAGAGCAGGTTAAGTCATTGTGCACATAAACGCAACATCCAGCTTTGGATCGAAAATGAGGATAGAGAAAGTAGGAGGGAACAGAAAAGGGGCTACTGTCAGTTGCCTCAGGCACCGGAGTTTCAGTGAGGAAAAGATGACGACGTTTAGAAGAGCAGAGGTGGTGTTCTACAGATTGAAAATTTTATCTTAGACCGCGAATGTTGCAGTAGTTAATGAAGAAAAGTTGAGAGGGGTGTCAAGACACTTAGGGTCGTCGACAGAAAGGCAGTCCGACTTGGGGACATTTATGGTTCCTTCCCCAAATGGGGATTCTGAGGCTAGTGTAGGAGTCACCATGATAATTTTGAAATTTTTGAGTGAAGGGTGTGTGTGTTATTAGGTGCTTGTAGTTTTGTGTGGAGGAAGAGAGATGTCTTTAGAGGGCAGGCTGTGACTGCCCCCTTGTGTTGTGAGACATAAAGGGAAACGTTCAGTGAGGTCACAGCTGGGTTTAATGATAAGTTCACAGCACCCCTTGAACAGTGCTTTAGACCTCACTGGGAGGAATTATAGTTTCGGCAGGTGTCTAGTGCCTCCTCCTAAGGGAATACAGTATCAAACAGAATTCCTGAGTTTGCTAGTGAAAGATGTGTGAGTCAAGATACCGCTTAACTCTTGCATTAGTAAGATGGACAGAATAAAAATAAATACAAAGCCTTAGAGACGTGGAAATAAGATACCAAAGAGAATTTCTGAGTGTGCCAGTGAAAGAGTGAATACATTGTTTAACTCCTACATTAGTAAGGTGGACAAAGCAAGAATAGACATAAACTCATAGTGATATGCAAGTACGATATCAGAGAGGGAATTCCCCAAGTCTATCAGTGAAAGAAGCCATTGTTGTTAACACAGGAATCACGAATGCTTTCTGAAGAGGAATAACTACGAGAAGGAAATAACACTATAGCAACCCTCACTGACGGGCTTAAGCTGTTTTTCAAATATAAAGGTCAGTTTGTGAGTGTAAAGCACACCTCAAGCTGCTCTCTCTTAATTGATGGAGTGAAGAAGATTACTGACTCACAGATGTAGAACAATGTGCTCTCAACTTTACAATAAAGGAAGAGTTTACCGGTTGTAAAATTCTGCTGGAATCGGATGGACATGCATGATACAGCATTATAATACGTAGATTATAGATGTACAGAGGGTGATTCGTAGATACATAGGCAGATAGATAGACAGATATATACATACATTCATACATACATACATACATATACATACATACATACATAGAAAGATAAATAGAGAGATTTAAAAGATATATAGTTTAAAATATAAACTATAATATATATATATATATATATATATATATATATATATATATATATATATATATATATATATATATATATATATATATATATATATATATATATATATATATATATATATATATATATATATATATATATATATATATATATATATATATATATATATATATATATATATATATATATATAGTTTAAAAGATTCGCTGCACTACACAATCACACAAGAGAGACACTACACACCACACTACACACACGAGAGAGAGAGAGAGAGAGAGAGAGAGAGAGAGAGAGAGAGAGAGAGAGAGAGAGAGAGAGAGAGAGAGAGAGAGAGAGAGAGAGAGAGAGAGAGAGAGAGAGAGAGAGAGAGAGAGAGGGAGAGAGGTTTAATACATAAGCAATGCCCGTTTCCAGTTTCTTGGATGAAAATACAAAATGTAAAACCTAACCTAACCTAACCTAACAAAATGTAAAACTTAATTAATCTCATAAAATGAATCAGAGAAGAAGAAAGAAACAGTTTGAAATTTCAATGAGAAAATTATAGCCTGACGTCAGCCAAGTGAATGAAATATGCAAGATATTTAACACACACACACACACACACACACACACACACACACACACACACACACACACACACACACAGAGAGAGAGAGAGAGAGAGAGAGAGAGAGAGAGAGAGTTAGGGGGTAGGCTATTTCTCAACCTGTAAGATAAATAAATGTTGAATTACATTTACTTATGTGAATCTCTCTCTCTCTCTCTCTCTCTCTCTCTCTCTCTCTCTCTCTCTCTCTCTCTCTCTCTCTCTCTCTCTCTCTCTCTCTTTCCCCACCTTATAATCTTATTCGTTGTTCATCTTATCTCCTCCTTTTCCTTTCTTCAACTTTCCTCGTATCTTTTTTTTCTTTTTTATCAATTATCCCTCATTGTTTCCCTTCATCAGTTTTCTCCTAATCCTTCCTTTATTATTTTCCTCCCTCCCTCCCTCCCTCCCTCCCTCCCTCCCTCCCTCCCTCCTTCTTTCTTTCTTTTCTTACTTGCTTATTTTTATTCCTTCTCCACTATTTTCATCTCATTATTTTTCCTCCTCCTCCTCCTCCTCCTTTGAAACTTAACTTCCGCTGTCTAGATATCGAGTCACTTACAGAACTTACACAGCCTTACACACATCCACCAGTGCTACACACATCCGTTACAGAAACCGGTAAACAGATAGGTTTATCTGGTGTTCCTTCCAGTTCATCTGTTACTAATAATTGCTTATTTCTTAACCCATTTCATTTTTCAGTATTGTTTCTCGCCTCGATTTTCCAGTAAGTCGCCTTATATGCGTATGTAGCCATAAGTTTTCTACCCTCAACACTACTTTCTCGTTGCTGACTGGAAATTCCCAGGAGAATAGCATCGCCCCGCTGACCTCACTTAACCTTTAATCCTGCAACTCACTCGACCCTTATTCTACCTGCGTTAATCATTTAATTACTCGTGTATTTCAGATCAGTTCACAGTTTTTTAGTATCTTTGTTTTTCTGTTGTTTTGTTTTGGTTTTCATAATGCCACAGGCAACCCGTTACACGTGTTTTGGCTGTGGAAATGCCTTCGTTCTTGAGTTGTTTCTTGAGCAAAATTCTCAGTTCTGTTGTCTATTTTGCATTGGCTGAAGTCAAGGAATTGAAAGCTGAAGTAGCACGTCTGAAAGACGAAGTACATGAGGTCAGGAAATTAGTGCAGGTTGGTAAAGCCGTCAAAGTCACTAATGTACATCACGAAGAGAGCAGAGTGGATGATTCAGCAGATACAAATAACTGCTTTCAGACTGTTAGAAATGGTAGAAAGGCCAATGCTCAGACTATAGACAGCGTCACTGTAACATTACAAATGGGTTTGCTGCATTGCAAGAGAAGACCGAACCCGAACCGGATGTAATTCTGGTTGGGGATAGTCTTGTTAGCGGCCAGAGTAACGAGTTTTGTCGAGGCAAGCTAGCAGAAAACACAGGTGTTACCCTGGCCACAAGGTAGAAGACATCACGGAGAGAGTTGACCACTTAGTGGAAAACTCTACGGAGGACACATTATTCGTGACAGTTGTTGGCCCGAATAACCTCCACCGTGACACTGCAACTGACATTGTAGATAAGTATCGGGACATGATGAAGGAATTTGCTAATAGGAGACGCAAGGTAACAGTGTGTGGCATCATTCCCCGATATGATGTTGGACCTGCCATGTTTAAGAAAATGTCAGTTGTAAATCGACAGGTAGAGGCGCTCACTAGGCAGGAAGGAATGTATTTCTTTGATTTGTGGCACCACTTCTGTTTGGACAGAACTTTGTATGCTCGTGATGGCTTACATCTTACCTGTATGGGGAAGGCGAGGTTAGGTAGAGTTATAGGTGAGTGTTTAGCTGACATACTTCGCCTCCCAAAAATAGGACAAGGGAGCACAGCTGAGGAGGACACAGATAGCGTAGCCAGTGATGAGGTAGTTGCCAATGTAACTGACAACGACCATACAGCTCCCGAAACAGAGGAACTACCTAACGTAGATAGGCAGGAAGAGATAGGAGAACCGTCATCGGTGCCAGTGACAAACGCGCAAAAAATGCAAGAGGAGGAATTTCACTAAAGCGAATCGCGTATCGGACCAGCTAAAAAGCATGTGAAAACTTTGAAAGGCCTAACTTTATTTCATACGAATGCTTGAAGCATAATTAAAAAGGGAAATGAACTCATAGCTCATGCAGGGTCGGAAAATCCTGGATATTATAAGTATCACCGAGACATGGCTTAAGATCTGTGACAAACACTCTCCGAAGCTAATATTCCTGGCTACAATATATTTCTTAACAGAACAAACTATGAATCGGTATATGTTAAACTGAAATTAAATAAAAAAAAAAAAAACACATAATAGTCGCGACTATCTATCGACCTCCTAAAAATGACGCCCTGATAATGACGAAATGTTATATAACGAACTAGAAACAATACTGAAAACAAAGACGTCCATTATATGTGGAGATTTTAACCTACCACATATTAATTGGAAAATATTAACATCTGATAACGAGGGATCCAGACTACTCAAAACTGTGAAAAAGGCTACACCTGTCTCAGTTTGTAAGAGAACCCACACAAGACAATAACATCTTAGCTTCTGACACCGATCTAATAAATTCTTGTGAAGTGGGTGAGGTCTTAGCTAACAGCGACCATAAAATTATACGAAGTAGTGTAAATTGTGAGGTAAATATGAAAGAAAATGCGCTTATAGTTCCCAAACTATAATAAAGGTAACATATCAGGGCTTAAATTTCAATTACAAAGAATAAATTGGCAAATAGTCTTCGCAAATGGAAGACATAGAACAGATGTGCTCAGCTTTCACTGACACTCTTCTCGGAACAGAAAGTAAATGGATTCCTCAAATAAGAAAACGGACCAATAGCACAAGAAATCCTCAATGGAAGACGAACACCATAAAACACATCATCGCCAGGAAAAAGAGCCTATATGCTAAATATAAACTAAATCTGATAACGATTACAGGCGTTACATTGCCGCTAAACAATGTTGTGAAAGAGAGA